>NC_142070.1:65327500-65617500 GCF_059756535.1 Pantherophis guttatus | reverse complement strand
GAGGAAGTAGGGAGGAGAAGAAGAGGGGGAGGAAGAGAAAGTAAGAAGGAAAGAAAAGAGAGAGGTGGTAGGTTTGAGGAGAAAGATTGCTGTACAATAAAAAAGATGAAAGGGAAGAAAGCCAACCCCAAACAAATATAAAGATATTAAGATAAAGAATGAATTGTTAAACTTTAAAGAATAAAAGAGAACAAATATGAATAAATAACAATAATTAGAAACACACATACAAACATACAATGTATTTTCTTTGAACAGAGTATTTGGCCGGTTCACAAATTTAAACAGTGTTTAGTCATTTCAATTAAATTTACAATTTCTATATTTCCTTTTTGCCATATTTATTCCTCATCTATTTTTGTAAAAAATCAATATTACCCTTCATCCTCATCTCTAATCTTAATCAAATTCAATTTTTCCCTTCTATTCTATATTATACCCCTTCCCATTGTCATCTATTTTTATATCCATCCTCACATTGGTTAATTATGTAATATTAGTTGTTTAATATAAATTCAACACTTTAATATAAATCAATTAGTTATATAACTATCTTTTTTGTATATTAATCAATATGAACATGAATATCCCAATTATTTCCATGCAATCCAATTTCTTACAAATCAATTAATTATATTTACCAATAATAATAAACCAAATAATTTCCCCCATATATTCCTCCAAACCACAACTTAACCATTTCTGCTTTCAGAAATATACAATTAATAGTATCTCAATTATTACAATTCTCTAGTTAAATAGAGCTTTTTTTCTTTTGTGTTTTAAAATCCTGAACTCTCCTCTTTTTCCCTAAATTTCCCATTGTTTGCACCTACCTTTTTTGGTGAGGAAAAAGAAAAGAATTCTGCCTGCCTAATTTTCCAACCTTGCAGCAACAGCAAAGCAGTTTCAGTTTCGTTTCTCAGCATAGCTAGGGGAAAAAAAATCAGCACTCTTTGCAAGGAAGCAGAAGAGCCCTGAGCAAAACAGCTGAGACAAATCAGCTGAGAGCCGGGAGGCCAATTAGCCTATGCTGAAGCTCCGTGGGCCAATAAAATTACAAAAAAAACACCGAACCCTTTGTTAAATTGCTGGCTCCCCCGCCCCTCGCCCACCACTATTTATTGGCAATAAATAGTGGTGCGGAGGGGCGGGGCAAGCCAGCAATTTAACAAAGGGTTCGGCTGCACCACTGGCTCTAGGGCGGCCCTTTGAAGCCCCGCAGCAAGAATTTGAAGTTTTTTTTTCCTCTAGCCATCGGAGGCAGCAATAGATTGGGAGTGGGCGGGGTAAGCGAACGGCCGGCGATCCAACAGAGAAGAGAGTGAGGGTGAGTGAAGGCGTGGAAGCTGCTTTCTCCATCCTGCTCTCTTGCGTCCGGAGCCGGTAGGGAACCACGTGGCAGCCCACGTGGATCCCAGGCAGCGGAACTCAGGCTAGGGAAAGGGTGGGCAATTGTGGCTCTTTTACAACCTGTGGCCTTCAACTCCCAGAATTCTGGAAGTTGAAGTCCACAGGTTGTAAAAGAGCCACAATTGCCTACCCCTGGCTACGGTAGGCTGGCACCACGCGGGTGGGAGGCGAGGGGCGGGCGATCCAGCAATTTAACAAATGGTTCGGGGGCCAATAAATTACAAAAAAACACCGAACCGTTTGTTAAATTGCTGGCTTGCCCGCCCCATTTATTGGAAATAAATAATAGTGCAGAGGGGCGGGGCAAGGGGCGGGGCGAGCCAGCAATTTAACAAAGGGCTCGGCCGAACCCCCTAGAACCCCCAGAATCCCACCACTGTGTAGGCCCCTCTTGATCTTGAGGCCCTAGGCTGAAGCCTAGTTAGCCTATAGGAAAATCCGGCCCTGGTGACTATAGGACTATAGTTTACACATAAAAGAAAACAATACACATAAACACAACTGCCCAGAAGAACAAACATCTAGTCTTAAGTTAAACAAAACTAAACTTCCTAAAAGAGACTACACAACCAACTTAACCCAAGACCTTGGAGAGCAAACAGGTTTGAGTAATTTATGGAATGCCATAAGGGTGGGGGGTGCATGGGAGAATATTGTCTGAGAGGCAACAAACAGCCATCAGAAACAAAACCTGGAGTTGCACAAAAATGATACATGGTCAACAGTTATCAAAACACAGTGAGACATCAAAGAGCACAAGGATGAACTTCTACCCCAGCTTCACTACAGATGATCAGTGAACGCAGTGAATGAATGCAGTAAGAATAGAATAGAATAGAATAGAATAGAATAGAATAGAATAGAATAGAATAGAATAGAATAGAATAGAATAGAATTTTTATTGGCCAAGTGTGATTGGACACACAAGGAATTTGTCTTGGTGCATATGCTCTCTGTGTACATAAAATAAAAGATAAGTGCAACCAGTGCAGCTCCATACTAAATGTCAGCCTGAAACCTGACTGAAACGGAGCAAATAATCTTCCAGGAGACTGAAATGGAACAGATAATCTTCCATATAGGAGAACAAACCATCTGGACAAGATTCAGCAGTCCATCTGCATTTTGAAGACAGCAAGATCCACATTCTGAACAGAGAAGACCAGTGGTTTGAAAGAGGGGTAAAAGATGCCATCTATGTTAAAATTGAACAGTCCTCTCTTAATAGATGGTGGAAGGGAATATAACACTACCTATCTCCTATCTACAACATAGTCCCAAGAAGATTCCACACCCATTTGCACTCTGATCCAGTTGATACTGAAGCTACATATAAATCCCAAGTGGCCTTAATGTCTCTTAAAGCACTAACAAGAGCGCTTCAAAGAAAATGACTGCAAAGAATATAAATCCTTCTATTCCCCACTACCCAGTCAGAAATGAAAAAGCTTTTTGAATGAAAAGCAAAACTTTTCAGGGGGGAAAAAAACCAAGAATGTCCAGTTGCCTTTTGATAAGTACCTTTGGCACAACCATGACTTGGATAATCGAGAATCTCCATAGACAATCTTCCAGGGATGTCTAGAGCTAAAGCCCATCCATCTTCTCTAACACCTTTCCTAAAAAAGGAAGATAGTTAGCCAAGACTATTGGATGACTTCTTGAAGAGAGGGTACACCATAGCTTCCTCCAAGGCCTCTCAAAAGTTTAATACCATTGCATGAACCAAATCGCAAATTACATAACAAGATTGATGACATAAAAATATTCAACACCACCGACAATGCTGCTGCCTTACAAAGTGATCTTGATTATGTGTCAGAATGGTTGCGCATTTGGCAACTCCAAATCTCAACTAACAAATGCTCTGTCTTACACATTGGCAACAAAAATCAGAACACCAAAAACATGTTGGGCGGATACGACTTCGTAGATGACCCTCGTCTCAAATGATCTAAGCCCCAGAGCTCATTGTAACAGCATTGCCAAAAAGACATTAAAAGTTGTTAACTTAATTTTGCGAAGCTTCTTCTCTGGTAACATTATACTGCAAACTAGGGCATAAAAAACCTTTGCCAGACCAATTCTCAAATACAGCTCATCTGTCTGGGATCCACACTGTATATATTAATGGGTTAATTTTAAATTTTTTAGATTTTAGTCTTTATTTTTATTGTGGCTTGTGTTTTATTGTTGTGAGCCGCCCTGAGTCCATTGTGAGATAGGGCGGCATATAAGCCAAATAAATAAATAAATAAATAAATAAATAAATAAATAAATAAATAAATAAATAAATAAATAAATAAATAAATATTGGATATTAATACAATTGAGTGGGTCCAGAGGTATTTCACGAGAAGAGTACTCCACTCCTCTGCTCATAATAAAATCCTTTATGCCACTAGGCTCAAAATTTTGGGCTTGGACAACCTGGAACTACACTGCCTACGGTCTGACTTAAGCATAGTACACAAAATTGTCTGCTACAACGTCCTGCCTGTCAATGACTACTTCAGCTTTAACCTCATTAATACACGGGCAAATAATAGATACAAACTCAAGGTAAACCTCTCCAAACTTGATTGAAGAAAATACGACTTCAGCAACAGAGTTGTCAATGCCTGGAATGCTCTACCTGACTCCATTGTTACATCCTCAAACCCTCCCAGCTTCAACCCTAAACTGTCTACTGTGGACCTCACCCCATTCCTAAGAAATCTGTAAAGGGGGCGTGCATAAGGGCACAAGCGTGCCTACCGTCCCTGTCCTACTGTCCCCATTTATTCGTATTCATTTCCTGTGTTCATGTCCATGTTTATACTTATACCTGTTATCTTGTACATGTTTGACAAATTAAATTTTATTAAAATTAAATTAAATTAAGTTTAACTCCACACCTCTTAGATGATCTCCTCTAGAAGCCAAACCCTCAAACCTTCTCCACCAGCAAGAGGATCAGGATCATGGCTCTTTTCATGAAGACCAACTTACTTCTTTTAACATGATTTCATTGTGTAAAGCTATAGTGGCAAAACGAAGAATGGGAATGGAGACCAGTTGCCTTCTGTCTCTTCTCTGTTTGGAATTCTTACATTGACTGACAGGAGAAAAGCTAATGGTCTTAAGCAAGAGGCTTTTATCGACACTCCTACAGAATTATAAGTAGCTTTTATGGATATTCCTATAGAAATACAAGAATGTTTCAGTGTATTGGGGTGATCAAGCAAGGAAATTAACATGTAATAACTTCTTTGATGTCTATCTGCCTTGTCTCTCATGTTAGAGTATTCAGTTTCAAGAACAATTTTGTATGAAAAAGTTGAAAATCACACACAGGCATAATGGATCAATAGCATGCAGTGAACATATATTTCTTCATCTGGTTGTCACAAGTTGATCAAAGCTGGGTTGTTTTAGGAAACAAAGAGGGAGGTATAAGAAAGGAGGATTGTAACCTTGCTTCAAAGACAGTTGTTCAGAAGTACATTTGCGGCAGGCTAGCTAAAATGTATACACAATACATACATATGCAACATGTTACATATTTATATATTATGCATTTTAAAATATTTGAATTATTTGAAGAGTAAGATTCTTAATTAAGATGCTCCTTACGGGAAATATATCCATTTTTAATTTCCCTTTTCCAAACAGAATTAAGTTTCAGTATTCAGTAAGTGTCATAATGCACTCTTCTTTCTTCCTGCATCATTTTAATTTCTCAATAGGAACATATCTGTACATTTCCTGCTCTAAGCCCATTTATAGGCTAATTACTATGCAAATAACCTTCCCTTTCATATCTTTATGATGAAATAATACAGTCCTCATTCTTCAAATGTTCCACTATTTACTCACCTTCATGTAAAAAGAAAAAGTATTATGTGGAACAGTCATTCGAAGGGACTTTATTTAAAAAAAAGTTTGAGTCTTTGAACCTGAAATATTTTGGTTCTCATTAAAATATATCTGTTGTTTTATAAATTCAGGCTTGTGGATTTATTATCTTTAAATTTGGCCTGTACTATCATAATAGTTACGCTATATGAATTTCAGAATTGAATGGATTTCTGAGAGTTAGGAATCCTCAAGTGTTATTACTATTATTTGAATTTTGTAATTGCTAATTTTTTTATCTTTCTTAGAATAATCACGCTAAAGTCTGGCTGGGGCTTTCTGAAACATGAGATAGCATGGAGCAGAGTTTTGACACATTAGTCCAGTAATGATTTTTCAGTACGTCATTAAAATCTCCTAGCCTATGGCGTAAGTAAAGCACACGTTCCACAGAAGAGATACGCATTTTGAGAGGGGAAAGAATTAATCATTTGACTAATGATTAATGATCCTGTTTAATAGGATGTTTTATATGGTTTATTATTGGGTTAAGTTTCGCTGAGACTATACTTAATATGAGAAAATTTTGTATTAGTTAGCTTTAAGGAAAGTTTATATTTCCTTACATGATTACATGATACGCGTTACATGATACGCATGATTCAAAACACCAGATTGCTTAGCAACTCTGGAATTGGAGTTTTATCTCCCTCAGTATTGTCTATAACAAACTGCAACAATGCTGACATGACAACACACACACACACACAATGATGTAATTAAATAAACACCACATACTTGTGTCAGGATATCAGACTCAAATACGTAAGTTGCAGCATTCATGTGTTTATATCATCACATCTGGGTCATAGTTTTCCTCTCCTTTGTAAATGCTGTTTTTGCATGATTTTACAATGAACATTTTACCATATGTCTGAAAGTCAACCTTTGAACTGTTTATTGCATGCAGACGTCTGATATAATCTTTATATCTTTATTTATCCTATTAATTTTACATCATTTATCACAAGAGTTTGACAGCATCTTAAGTTTTAATTTGCTAGTAATGCTATTTTGGAATTGTCTATTTTTGTATACTGTCAATTCTTGTGCACATGCAAAAGATCAGAATGAATTTCATGGAATTGTTAACTAGCCAAACGTGTTTGAATTTGCGAAAGTGGAGCCAATCCACCATTGCTGGATAGACAAATTGTATGCATTACTGAAGGAGATTATTGGATTACAGGAATATTTATTTATTTATTTATTTATTTATTTATTTATTTATTTATTTATTTATTTGTCATATTTCTATGCCGCCCACTCTCTGAGGACTCTGGGTGGCTTACACCAAAGACAGTATACTAAATAGCATATTGCCCCCTAACAATCTGGATCCTCATTTTATCCACCTCAGAAGGATGGAAGACTGAGTCAACCTTGAGTCGGTGAGATTTGATCCGCTGATCTCCTGAACTAGCAGTCAGCTGAAGTAGCTGCAGTACTACCTCTAACCACTGTGCCACCTCGACTCTTATATATAGTTAGCAGCAATAATTATTGGCCATTTTAATAGTATACCTATTTCTCTTTCTCTCTGGAAATACTTGATTTCCTTGCATGCAGTGTCTGACTAGTTCTGAATCAAAATCTAAACTTACGGGTTTTCATCTATCAAAGTTGTACACATTTTGCAAAGCAGTGGACAAGGATAGGGACTTAGGTTTTCGCTAATCATTCTTTTGGAAGTAATTAAAGTGATTATCTGTTTTGTTAACAATGATTTCTGAATACCAAGTCACTTATATGGCAGCTGTCCTAGATGATAATTCAGGAGAGCATAGTAGAAGTATTTTGATTTACTACCCTGGAGGACTTGCTACTATAAGTGAGATAACATACACCAAGGGTGTCAAACTCGATTTCATTGAGGGCCGGATCAGGTTTGTGTTTGACCTCAGTGGCAAGGGTGGGCATGGCCAGGGGCACCTGTGGTGGCCCAAGTGCTCTGCCACTGAATACGGGCTCCCGAGCTCCATTTTCAGATCAGATGGCCTCCTGAAACCCTCTACCAACAAAAAGGGAGCTCAGGAGGGCCACCAAAACTAAGGCAAGAGAATGAAAACTAATTATAAGGGGCTTCTTACCAGTCACTGTTTTATAGAGGGGATTTCTTTGAATCTGTAGCAAGGGACAAAATTACTAAGTTCACTCTTCATGTAACTAAATGTATTACTTATCAGTCTCAACCTGATACAAATTATATATTTTAAAACAGGAGTCCCCAACCCCCAAACCGTGGCCCACTACCGTGCTGTGAGCTGTTCAAAACCAGGCCACCTGAAGCAGCGGGTGAGTGCGTGTGCATGCATCTCCCCTTGCACAAGCAATGAGCAAGCATATGCATGCATGCTCTATTTGGAGGATGGCCAAATGGAGCTACATGCATGTGTGTGCTTGTCCACCATTCGCATGAAACCATCCCCTCTCCATCCCCCACATGCCCGTCCACAAAGCTGGAAAGGTTGGGGAACACTATTTTAAAGAACATAGGCTAATATGTACTAAACATTTTTATCTAGTGGAGAAGCCGCATAACTGCAAAGTTTTTCTGAGGTGAAATAAAAAATTCACCTCTAACATCTTTCTTATGAAAAACATTTATTGCAATAAAATACAATAGTATAGGGTAGGAATATGGGTTGGATTAGAAGACCTCCAAGGTCCCCTCCAACTCTATTCTTCTTCTAATAATTGTATTTATATCACTACACTTCAGAGATTCAATGAAAAAACACTTTATAATGAAACAACAAATATATATCTCAATCCTAACAAAAATAATCAAGCAAACCTCATCTAATTAAGTTGCTTACATAGATAAGAAAATAATATTTTTCTCAAGATATCCATCCTCATCACTAACTTTCAAAACCTTCCAAACAGAATGGTTTTAGGGGCTTTTATGAAAAGAAATTGGAATGGCAGCTCTATATATTTTGGAGTAAAATACCTCCATAATGGGTAGGTAGCACAATAGGTACTGTGCATTCTCCAGAATAAACAGCTCTGGATAGGAATCCATGCTGAGAAGAGGAGGAAATACTAAACCTCTCCCTATGGGTAGTTATGAAATCACCCTTATCTAAGATATCAAGTCTTTCAAAACATCTGTTTGACATCCAAGATAGTGAAATGTGGCTTTTTCCTATATGTGGTGGAGGAACAAAGAAGCACATTGTGAAGCAAAGTTAAACTTTGGTACTGTCTTTCTATTTTCAATGTCCTCCTCAGCTGCTCTTAGAGTTTGTGACTAATATTTGTCATATAATTCCGAAGTCAGAAACTTAGGAAGCAATGGGAGCTAACTTGGATATTTGATCCTATTAATTCTGCAGCTTTATGTGGTTATGCCCAAAGGCATTGACTGGATTGTAAAGGTTTGAGTATATGATTTTGGTTGGTTTTTTTTTTTTTTACAATTGCATATAAAATAGCATAATAAAAAACATTTATCAGCAGTAGATTAGTATATCATACGGGAACAAGGAATTTAGTTCAGCCATTTTTATAGCTTTTGAAATGAGTTTAAGCAATCCTCTATAGATGAGTTCAACGCATATCATGAAGAATAAAGTAAAATTCAAGCTTTCAATTTCATTATGTATTAAGTGGGATTTGCCCTGCAAGTATCTGTAAAAATTAAAACAAATCGCAATTATCTACAGGACCGCCTACTACCACCAATAGCCTCCCACCGGCCAGTACGCTCTCATAGAGAGGGACTCCTCCGGGTGCCGTCAGCCAAACAGTGTCGGCTGGCGGCCCCTAGGGGGAGAGCCTTCTCTGTGGGGGCACCTACCGTCTGGAATGAGCTCCCCCCAGAGATACGGAGGATCCCGGATCTGCGCACCTTCCACCGCACTGTGAAGACCTTTTTATTCCATCAAGCGGGCTTGGCCTAATCTCCTCCCTCTTTTAATATGTAAATTTTAATCTGTTTTTAAATTATTGGGGTGTTTTAATCTGTCCGGGCCAAAATGATTTAATTTGATTTTATCTGGTTTTTAAATTTTTTGTATTTATGTATTTTATTGTTTGGCTGTTCACCGCCCTGAGTCCTTCGGGAGTAGGGCGGTATACAAATCAACTAAACTAAACTAAACTAAACTAAACTAATTATCTATTTGGGACAAGTGCTCTGACTATTGAATTTAGAATGTTGCCTTTCTTTAGCGAAAAGGCAATTTTTAAAAATAAAATGATACAATATCACAGTTACAATAATCACAGTTACACACAGACAATTAATATTTCTGCACAACACTGTATCACTGGGTTTGCCATTTTATTCTTTTCAGGATTTAATTGCTCCAGTTCGGCCCTGAATGTTACCCAAGTCTGATCCAATTGGTGTTATTGGGGGAAAAAAAGTTATAGCTGAATTTTTCTTAATTGTACAAAAGACTTATTTATTTTATTTTATTTTATTAAATTTCTATACCGCCCTTCTCCCGAAGGACTCAGGGTGATGTACAGCCAGAAATAAAACCATGACAATAGAAAAATTAAAAACAAGTTAAAACAATTAAATCAATTGGCTGAAAATTCTAATAAAACAACCCATTAAAAAAAGTAAAAATATTATTATTATTTAGGCCAGCCCTGCTTGTTGGAATAGTAATGTTTTTAGGGCACGGCAAAAGGTACGCAGGACAGTAATCCTACGAATCTCCGGGGGCAGCTTATTCCAGAGGGTAGGGGCCCCCACAGAGAATGCTCTCCCCCTGGGGGTCGTCAGCCGGCATTGTCTAGCTGACGGCACCCGGAGGAGCCCCTCTCTGTGGGAAGGTACTGGTCAAGGGGAGGCTATCGGTGGCAGAAGGCGGTCTCGTAGATACCCAGGGTCCATGCCATGGAGTGCTTTAAAGGTGGCAACCAACACCTTGAATTGCACCCGCAAGACCACCGGGACCACCAGCGTCAGATCGCTCCCATAATTACCCACACGGCAGCATTCTGGACCAGTTGGAGCCTCCGGGTGCTCTTCAAGGGGAGCCCCATGTAGAGAGTGTTACAATAGTCCAGACGGGAAGTGACGAGGGCGTGAGTGACTGTGCGTAAGGAGTCCCGATCCAGAAAGGTAAATCAGGCAAACCTGATAGAAAGCCCCCCTAGCCACAGCCGTCAAAAGATACAGATTCCAGAAGCTTCCCCACCCCCCCATCTGTTCTACATAGTCACAGGGGTAATCCATGCAGGGATTTGGTAGATTACATTGGAAGTGTGATTTAACACTTTGTGCTAGTGTGGCATGTATATACAGTATGAATTAAATATTCCTTTTTCCATTTTTATTTCAGTGTTACATTTATATACATTTAAACAAGTTAGTAAATAGAATAGAATGCTTTAAAATAGCTTGTTTGTAAAATGATTGAATATGGATAATAACTGAGATGTCCTCTGATAATTTCCTATATGTACAACTGAGAATGAATTCTATGATTATCTAGTAGGACAAATTGGTTCCCTGGCATTTTTGCCTGAACAACCAAAACACAAATTGGCATAATTAGTTATGTCAATGTAGGAGAATTACAGGTTAACAGGCGCTAAAAGTATACATTTCAGATGCACAGCAGCAGGTTTTTTTCCTGGTCATTTTTATTAAAAGTGATTGTTTTTCTACAGATAAAGAGGAATGGCTTGGCCTTGGCAACATTAACTTTTTATGAGGCCTAAAATGAATCAAGTCCAAAATAAATAAATACATGAATAAATAGCAACCACATTTCTTGAGGGGACAACTTCTAAATGGTGCTAGGATGTTTTATTAGTTTATTTAGTTTGACTAAGGATATGCTAATTACCAAAATGTATGCTATGCTGAATGGATTTTTTAAAATGGCTTTTTAAACACAGAAAAAGATCAAACTAGATATACTTGTAGTTGAACACCTGCAGAGTATTTAGTAAATTTAACTGCTGGGAATCTGGCACATATTTTTCTTCTTTGAGTCTTTAATCTTTTCTTCCTGGCCACTGACTGAAAAGTATAACAGGATGGAATTTTGTTGTAATAATTTTAGTTGCTGTCTGCTTCATTACAGCATGAGGGGAAATTGCTACTGAAAGTTAGAAAGAAATCAGTTGGCTTGTTTAACCTGATTCTGTTGAGAAGGAGGAGGAAGCAGAACCTTGGAAAAGGAGACAATTAATACCAGGAAGTGATGCTCCCAACTTCCTTTGAACTTAGAAAATCACTATTTTCCTGGTTGGCTGAGTCACTGGACATTGTGTGCGACGAATGACAAGGGTTCATTAATTGGGAGAGCAGCTGATTGGATGGTCATGGCAAAAATATCCCAAACTCAGTGTCACACAACTATATAGTATTAATTATTGCATATCTTGAAATACATGACCTTCCTAGGCACATTAACTGTAACCAAGGCAGAAATATTTCACAGCAAGTTTGAAATTTCATACTGTACATTTGCTCTCCAGGACAAAATATTGTGAAGAATGGGAATATGAGTACGTGTTAAGTACCTGGCACAGAAAGGAACAATTGCCAATATGGACTGAGTAAACAAGTTATAAATAACTGTTCATTATATTCAAGCAACCATGGTATTTCACAACATGGCAGCATTTATTCACATAGCAAATACTTATGTATATTACAGCTATTGTAGAGAAGCTGTTTTTATCAACTTTCTTGCAACAATCTGTATTTCATGCACTTAATGCAACTTATTCTATGGCTTTCATCACTTGATTACTCACATTTCAATGTATGTTGTGTAACTGTTACACTGTATCAGGTCTGTTTTCTCAGTCGTTATGAAAAATCTGATTTGGGATATGACTAGTAATTATTGTGGACACCACTGTAGTGACTATGCAGGTGTCAAGTTAGCATAACCTCCTTATATTGTAGGGATTTCTATCTGAAATGTGTTTTGTAATGGTTGACCAGGAAACTCTATGACAGTCAAGGAATCACAAATATCTGAAATGCTGCTGTTCTTTCCAGAGAAATGTACCGTATTGTCCCAAAATCATTGTCATCTTTGTGTTCCTTGCCAGAACTCAAATACCTTGATGTTAGTTTTTCCTTGTTCAATCATGGAACCAATAGGAACAAATATTCTGATACTTTGATCCCGATATTAGTCCATAGTACTTCTCAGTATATTTTTTCTCAGCAATTTTAAATTTAGTTTTAAATTTAGGATTAAATTTAACTCTTAAATTTAGACTCAGGTTTTCTCCTCTCGTTACATCATATTGTTTCTTGCTTAGAAAACTGTTTTACTTCACAAAACTTACCAAACTGATCAAGATAGAAAAGGTAAGAAAATGGTGTCACCTCTAATTCAGAATGGAAGCTGACTCAGTTTCTTGTCCAGTTAGTAACAACAAACATTATCTTGCATTATTCTAAATGTAATGCCTTACTTATATTTAATGCCAGTTTTAGATGTAATCTAAGGTGTAAATAAGAAAGTATTTAGCCAGTATGTGCAGTGGAGAACAGCATTCCTACTCCTATTTAGATGTCTAGAATAGCCTTGCTTCTGAATTTATGGACTTTTATTATATGGACATGTTGATTTATGGATCTGCTGAAATTGGTCAGAAACCATCCGAAAAAACACTTCCTTTCACACAAGAATTAGGCTTAGCCAATGACATCAGTGGATACATTATGGGGTCTAGGACAATATAGGGTAGAGTAGAGTAGAGTAGAGTAGAGTAGAGTAGAGTAGAGTAGAGTAGAGTAGAGTAGAATAGAATAGAATAGAATAGAATAGAATAGAATACAATAGAATAGAATAGAATAGAATAACTTTATTATTACTTTGAATGTACACTAATTGGCATACATTAAACTGAAATTTTGTTGCATACAAGCTCTCAAAGGGTCACCACCTTCAATAGACATTACATAAACATGACAAAATAAATAAATAAATACAAAATTATGCATATAAAGACATATATGACACAGAGAAACAACACAGTCTAGTTCAGATGTATATATGTACATGATAAGAAAAATGAATCTTGCGAGTTTACCAGGCAGATGGCATAGGGAACAAAGCTGTTACAGAATCTGGTAGTCCTGCTAGGAATACTTTGAACCTCCTCCCAGAAGGGAGCAACAGAAACAGACCATAAAATGAGTGTGTGGGATCTCTAACAATGCTTTTATATAGCACTTATAAGCAGTATCCTGAATAACAGGAAGTGAGCTTCCTATAATCTTCTCGGCTGTCCTTACCACTCTCTGAATGGACTTTCTATCTGAGACACTGCTGGTAACAAACGAAACAGTTATGAAGTTTGTTTAAAAACTCTCAATTATGCTTCTGTAAAAAGGGGACAAGACAGAAGGAGAAAGATGTGCTCTCCTCATCAGATGCAGGAAATGCAGAGGCTGGTTTGCACGCTTCACTAAGGACAGTGGTGGGATTCAGCCAGTTTGCACCACTTCAGGAGAACCGGTTGTTAACTTTCTGAGCAGCCTGGCAAACTGGTTGTTGGAAGAAATCATTAGGGCAGAGAACTGGTTATTAAATTATTTGAATCCCACCACTGACTAAGGATGACCAATTCATATTGTTAGTTATCTGTACCCCCAGATACTTAATACTGTTGACCACCTCTACAGCTGCATCCTTTATACTGAGTGGAGAATGACTATATCGGATCTTTTAAAAATCTACAATAATCTCCTTTGTTTTATCAACATTTAGAACCAGGTTACTTTTATTGCACCAGTCCACCAGAAGCTTCATCTCTTCCCTATAAGCATCTTCATACAATTAGAAGGCATTGTACGAAAAAGGCTTTCTTCTTCATTTGACAATTAAGCCAATTATTAACCCACTATCATTATCATTATTGTTGTTGTTGAAATGTACACGCTGCCTGATTCCCAGTGATTCCAGGCAGTTTTCAAATTGTTAAAAGCATTCAAACAAGAAAACAATACAAATCAAAGAAGAACAAAAATGGCAGAGAGAACAATTCCAGATGGGAAGAAAGAAATGAAGATAAGGGATCTTCAATCATGCTCCAAAGGGCTGGGCAAAAATCCAGATCTTCAGTTCCTTTAAAAAACCAGTAGTGTGGGGACCATTTGAATCTCGTGGGGAACTGAGAAGAGAGACTTTGAAGCTCAGAAGCAAGAATGGAATGGAATGGAATGGAATGGAATAGAATAGAATAGAATAGAATAGAATAGAATAGAATAGAATAGAATAGAATAGAATAGAATAGAATAGAATAGAATAGAATAGAATAGATCTGGAAGGGACCTTGGAGGTCTTCTAGTCCAGCGCCCTGCCAAGCAGGAGATTCTATACCATTTCAGACAAGTGACTGTCTAGTCTCTTCTTAAAAACATCCAGTGATTGAGCACCCACAATTTCTAAAGGCAAGCTGTTCCACTGGTTAATTGTCCTTACTGTTAGGAAGTTTCTCCTTAATTCAAGCTTTAAGCTTGAGTTTGATTTAAGATCAGTCTACGAGAATCAGTGTAATTAGAAGTGGATATGGCCTCATCTAATATAGTGTGGGTGAATTACCTTCAAGAAAATTTATGAGTAGCAAATATACATAGTTTATTTGTATTTAGTTTTGCCACTGAAACAGGAAAATGATTAAGCCTAAAAACAGGGGGTGGGATATGTTAATTTAGAAAAGCAAGGAGAATTTATGTACCAGTATTCTCTGTCCACTTTACTCTTTACTCTGTTACTCATAATCTCCTCACCATTCTGAATTGGCTGGATCTATACATTAGGATGTTATGGTTGACTACATTTTTATGTGCTGTCACAGCCAATGAAAAATTACATGGCAACTCTTCCAGGACCTATACCCTGTGTCATTAGTTTTAAGGCCACTTTTAACCGCCTAGTATCCAGACATACTTGGTAATAATTCTCATTCTCCATGAAAATGATAAGACCTTCAAGTATTTATATGCCTCTTCAACAGGATACTTCTTTTTTAATTTAATAGACGAAGGAATTTTATTGAACAGAATAATTCTGTATGGTGAAAACCAATTCATAAACGAATGCATATCCAAATAATCAATTATTATAAAAATACCTCTGACATTAAATACATCAGTAAACTAAACTAGGCTAAGATAAAGCTGCTGCATATGTTATAGAAATATAGAATCTCTGTTGAATAGGGAAAAGTCAATAACTAGTTATCCTATTTATTAGATAATATATTGAAGTCAATATTGAATATTGAGTTTGCTTGGCTGATGAAACTCAAAATGACTGATTAAATTAAGACTGCATCTAATCCAACTGCTTGCCCTTCCCTGCTTCATAGCAGCCAAAGGAAGCATTTCTCTTTGACAATATTTGACAATATCTTTTTGAAATTGTTTTATGAAGCAATGCTTCTAAAGCCAAAAAAAACCCCAAACAAACCCTGCCACATTGATTCATTTCACATTTACTGTCTCACACTTATTGAAAGTGACAGAAAAACCTTTTACATACGTACAAAGCTTTTCCCACCTACTGGAAGTGTGGAAAAAGCATGCAAAGTGACTCGAAAAGTTTCAAGAAGGGCAATTGTGTTATTGGTATGCCTGAATGATACCAATAACGTGGTCTCCATAACAAGAAGCAAGAATCTTCTTGCCACAAAGCACACCTTCCTTGAAGAGGCATAAATAATACCTCCACGATTTCTAGACTGTTGTGGTGCCTCTAGAAACTGGTATTCAGTATCACATTGCCACTGGGTAAGCAAATTTCACTATTATAGTTCCCATTCAGCAAATGCCTAGAACTATGGACTATTGTGCACATTCTCAAATGTTAACTTTAATTGAAAAGGCCAGCAGTGGCTCACCTTGCCATCTGGCTCTTTTTTTTTTACAATTTGTCATTGTTGCTTCACCATTATCATTGCTGTCCTAATTGCTACTTTCTCCCCCCTCTTAGCTTTCTTGACAGTCCCCATCATTTAAGCCAGAGATAGGCAGAATAAATAGTTGGGGCAGCCTGCTCATCAGGCTTCCAGTCTCAGCTATTTATTTAGATTCTTTTACTTATCAAATAAATAAATAGGCTGCTGGCACACACAGCAAAACAAAATGTCAGCCTGTACTATCATATATTTCTAAAATTGTTTTTAGACCACCCAAATTGTTTCAACTTCTACCCTCAAAATGACGCTATAGAGCACGGCACACCAAGACAACTAGATACAAGAACAGTTTTTTCCCGAATGCCATCACTCTGCTAAACAAATAATTCCCTCAACACTGTCAAACTATTCACATTAGGCTGCATTACTATTGCTATTGGTCTTCTCATCGTTCCTATCACCCATCTCCTCCCACTTATGACTGCATGACTGTAAATTTGTTGCTTGTATCCTTACGATTTATATTGATATTGATTGTTTCCTAGTATGATTTGATTGCTTATTTGTACCCTAAGACTATCACTAGTCTTGTACCTTAAGTGTTGTACCTTATGATTCTTGATGAATGTATCTTGTCTTTTTATGTATACTGAGAGTATATGCACCAAAGACAAATTCCTTGTGTGTCCAATCACACTTGGCCAATAAAGAATTCTATTCTGTTCTGTTCTGTTCTGTTCTGTTCTGTTCTGTTCTGTTCCGTTCCGTTCCGTTCCATTCCATTCCATTCTATAGGCTCTATAAGCATCCTTAAAAAAATAAAAAAATAATGATTGGGTTTTTCTATCTGAAAATGTACCCACTTCTCCAACTAGGATATGATAGGGGACTAAATGGAGTGTCAGGGAACAAATTTTTCAGCTTATTTTCCGGTGAATATTTTTTGTCAGTGGCTACATTCACTATAGGGGTCATTTTGTGATCTTTTCCTTGCTGCCATTTTGTGAGAGTCCCGGTGACTATGAAATGTCTTCATAGGGTTATTTATCTCACATGCTTTCCCAGTTGTCTAATATAGCAAGAGTTCTCACCCACTGATAAAATACTGCAATTTTTGATGTGGTATATTTTTTCCCTTTCCAATTTTCTTAATTCTTGTTTGGCTTCTCTAAACTGAGGAAAGAAACAGAAGGAGAAGAAGTCCTTATATTAAGCAGCCATTGTAACTTTCTGATTGGACAAACTTTCTCCAACTGAGGTCATGACTTAATAGTTAATGATTGCACTTACTCTGAGGTGGATATCAAATTTAAATCCTATAACCAATATAAATGATTGAAAAACAAAGAACAGAAAATCTTCTGTTTTGTACTTGTAGAACCATTTGGATTCAAATAATCTTTTGTACTATTCCACTTTGAACACCCCACTGTCTTTATGGATTGTTATGGACTTTGTATTCTGGGAGTTTGGGAGCAGCGAGTTTGATACCAATTCTGCTATGCATTTTACCAAGCAAGAAATCATAATTACTGTAATTAGAAAGATTTGTTTCTATTCATTCTTAGTCAGTGAGCTTTCTCTCTCTTCTAATCTTGTCAAAAGAATTATCTAACAACATGGTGTATAACTAATAGGGAAACTGTTGCTTTATTTTAGCTAATATTATCATTTATGAAACAGGGTTAAGCTTTCTGAGAAATATACTGCAGTCTTGAAATCTGATTACATTTACTCATAGGAACCCTTGTGATCTCACTCACTGCGTAATTTGATTATTGCATCCACTTACATCACCAGGGAAATTTGGCCACAGGGCAAAGTGGATTTTTTGGTGGTTAGCAAGACTCCAGCATTTTTAGTAGTGTACCATCTTCTCTCTGTGCAATACATGATTTCTTCTGTTGCGTCCATGATATTTTCTCATTATACAAAAAAAATAAAACAAAGGATACTATAGCATAGATTGCCTTTACAAAACAGGCATCTGCTTATTTTGAATGAGATCCAGTTTTGATTTTACTATTATGCAAAAGTGTAACAACTTTTAAAAATTCTACTCTCTCTCTCTCCTTTCCCTTGCCATGTGTATAAATTTTAATGCAATTGTCTGATCATTGCAAAGAAATTTAAACTCCTTCTTATATGGAGCAATGAAAATATAGTGACTGAGCATGGCAGGCCACCCTAAGCATGGGTGTGTTCTACTTACCTTTACTACCGGTTCGCAATAGGATCACGCTTCTGCGCATGCGCAGATCACCAATGACAACATCTGGGGCAGGGGGTGGGGGGTGGGGGTGGGGGGTGGAGCCTCCGCCGGTTTTACTACCGGTTCTTGTGAACTGGTCTGAACCGGGGGCAACCCACCACTGACCCTAAGGATATATTTCCTATCTGCTAGAAACATGCTAAATTGACCAGTACAAATATAGGGCAAAATAATTGATTATGGGAAAAGGATATAAGCATCCATCCCTCTTCTGCTCTCTGATCATTATTTCCATGCACGATATATATAAAGGATGGGCAATCATTTTATTTACAGTGATGTTCCCTCAGAGATGTGGCAGGTATACTGAGGCTACATATTAATGAGACGAGAAGCCCACTCTTTTTTTCCTCTCTGTTTATTTTGCCACCCCGTATTCAATTTCCCTTTCTTTTCTTTTCTGATACTGTTTTCTCCTGCAAGAGAAGGGACAGATTCCACTAAGGTCTGAATAGATTACTTGCCTAGGATTTTTGAAATTCAATTGAAAACTGCATGAAATGAAGTTAAAAGCCATTAGTGGACCTTGGGTCACAAACTGTTCACTCTTTTTTTTAACCAATTTTTTTATTTTAGGTTATTTATACATATCAATGTGTGAATGGTGTGATACCTGGGTATCATACTTTTCAATACAAATAAACGTAATATTGTTACTCATAGTTATTACATTTCATTTTCATTATTTTGTATTATTTACACATACCCTTACTACAGTGGTGGGTTTCAAACTTTTTTGCTACCGGTTTTGTGGGTGTGACTTGGTGGGTGTGGCATGGCTTGGTGGGCGTGGCTTAGTGGGCGTGGCAGGGGAAGGATACTGTAAAATCTCCATTCCCTCCCAATCCAGGGGAACGTTACTGCAAAATCCCCATTTCCTCCCGATAGCTGGGACTTGGGAGGCAGAGAATAGATGGGTGTGGGCCAGTCAGAATTTTTACTACCGGTTCTCCGAACTACTCAAAATTTCTGCTACCGATTCTCCAGAACTGGTTCAAACCTGCTGAAACCCTAAACCTCCTTCTTATTCTTTCATATATCTTAATATCTTTATATAAGTGTTTACTGAGAGACCTGGTCTACCCCAATGTGTGGGAGGGGGCATTCTGCTCCCTTTTGCTTTCAGCTCCAATCCAGGAGCTCTCAAGCAGTCGCATTCACGACAAACCATTTTATACCAAATTTATATTTTGCTGATAAATTTCTTTATTTCTTTATCAGCAAAATATAAATTTGATACACACACACACACACACACACACACACACACACACACACACACATGCTCCTAGAAGCACAAAGCCGAAGACACCAGTCTGAGGATGACAAATGAGACTTCGTCAAAACGTTGCCAAGACACCTCCAATTTTACGTGGGAGAAAACCCGAATAACCAAAGATCTACATACAAACACCCGCAAAAACCTCAGAAAACCCAATCAGAACCACAGTCAAGCTCCCACCCAATCAGTTCACACCCCCACTGGCAGTTAAAAGGAAGAAACAGCTGCGATCACACACATTGCTCCTAGAAGCACGAAGCCGAAAACACCAGCCTGAAGATGACGAATGAGACTTCGTCGAAACGTTGCCAAGACACCTCCAATTTTACACGGGAGAAAACCTGAATATATATATATGTAAGTCTTGGTGTATTCGGGTCTTTTCTCGTGTAAGATTGAGAGTATTTTGGCAATGTTTCGCCCTCTTATTTCTATCTCTATTTTAACTTTTTCCTCTTATCACTATAATATTCAAAGACGTTTCTTTTCTATTTCCTATCTTTCACCTGTTTTATTATTCATATTTCCCTTATTTAGCTCTTCATATCTATTTATATTAAAGTTTCATCCTTCATTCTTTCATTATTCAATATCTCAATGTGCACTTCTAATACCAATCACAACCATTTAAACATTTAAAGTACATTAAATGTTTAAACAAACTGTTCACTCTTGATCTGTAGGAGAAAATCTATATTGAAATATATTACACTTTTTATTTCATTTTATTGTACTTCAGTTGTTCATTAAAGGTAGCCTTTCACATCCAAATCCAGGTGGGGGGAATGATAAGTGCTAGAATCACCAAAGTGCCCCAAATTAGTTTACTCTAATACTGTTATGTGCAGTATCTGTGTGCTTCTGCCAGAAGAATTTTCCTAAATATTGACCCATATCTGCTTGTCATTGCTGCTTCTATGAGTTGCTTCTCTTTGGTTGATACAATTAGTGCATATAGATGGAAGCCAATGAAGGCAATGCAGGGAGTTAGTGCATTTAGTACCTTGCTCATGTGTAAAGGCTAGACACATTTAATAGGTTGAATTCCATCCTATGGGAACCGTTCAATATCACTCTTTTTTTTAAAGTTTATATACCACTTCACAGTGCTTTCACAGCCCTTTCTAAGTGGTTTACAGAGTCAGCCTATTGCCCCCAACAATTTGGGCTCTCATTTTACCCACGTCAGAAGGATGGAAGGCTGAGTCAACCTTGAGCCTGGTGAGATTTCAACTGCCAAATTGCAGGCAGGCAGCAGAAGTAGCCTGCAGTAATGCACTCTAATCACTGCATCACCGTGGCTCATGGGATGGCTCACTATGGGATTTAGCAATTATCAGCTAAATCAGCTAAGACACAGACTTCAGAGGATAATTAGAACTGCAGAAAAAACAATTACTACCAACCTGCCTTCCATTGAGGACCTGTATACTGCACGAGTCCTGTGAAAATATTTAAGACCCCTCACATCCTGGACATAAATTGCTTCAACTCCTATCCTCAAAATGATGCTATGGAGGACTGCACACCAGAACAACTAGACACAAGAACAGTTTTTCCCCGAATGCCATCACTCTGCTAAACAAATAATTCCCTCAACACTGTCAAACTGTTCACTAAATCTGCATTACTATTACTATTAATCTTCTCGTTTCTATCACCCATCTCCTCCCACTTATGACTGTATGACTGTAACTTGTTGCTGTATCCTATATTGACCGTTTCCTCGTATGATTCAATTGCTTATTTGTACCCTGTGACTATCATTAAGTGTTGTACCTTATGATTCTTGACGAATTTATCTTGTCTTTTTATGTACACTGACAGCATATGCACCAAAGACAAATTCCTTGTGTGTCCAATCACACTTGGCCAGTAAAGAATTCTATTCTATTCTTAATTAACCTTATAAAGATGCCTTTAGATAGCTGTTAAACACTAAGGGTGCTTTTTAATTTTTTTTCCTTCAAATGGAAAGAACCATACCTTTGAAAAACATAATAATTGATTTTTTTATACGTATACAACATCCAGACATAAAAGAGAAGAGCTGGCACAAACTTCATCTGAGAATGCAGTGCTAGATTAGAAAAATAATTCTTCTGGCTCTGAGTTATAAACCAGCTTTATATTCATAATAATTGTCCAATCTGTAACAAAATAACCAGGATCTATCTCCCTGCTTCTTTGTTTCTCTGTTATCAAGAGATCCCATACCAAATGCCAGCAATCTTGTCCTTTGAGACCTTGAAAATGAAAACGGAAGGAGGCAGTGGAATCAGCAAAGCTCTCTGTGATTTCATATAAAATGTGCAATTGTTCATAGCGCAAAATTAGAGTTAATTAAGCAATAGGGAATTGCATTGTGCTTTTTCCTCTTCAGTTGTCAGAAGTTAAAAATTTGCTAATGTATTTAAGTATTTGTTTTGCTTTGTTTTGGTAAAGGAATTTCAGGCCTATTTAAGGGTGGCTGCTTTTTAAAATACCAACTACCCCTTTACAGAGATTAAAATCGTTTACCATCTTTTATCCGTTTCCCAGTCTCAGTGCTATAAAATTGATATTTGGTGATGATGCTAATCGATAAAAGATTTAAAGTGCAGTAATCATAATAGTCCAAATATAACTGCTGCTTTTTTTAAAAAAAACCTTTCATTACTCCTTTATATATTAAACCCAACATTTCCTAAGCAACATATAAGGGGTGGAATAATAATTCTTCTTCTTCTTCTTCTCCTCCTTCTCCTCCTCCTTCTCCTTCTCCTTCTCCTTCTCCTTCTCCTCCTCCTTCTCCTTCTCCTTCTCCTTCTCCTTCTCCTTCTACTTCTTCTTCTTCTCCTCCTCCTCCTCCTCCTCCTCCTCCTCCTCCTCCTCCTCCTCCTCCTCCTCCTCCTCCTCCTCCTCCTCCTCCTCCTCCTCCTCCTCCTTCTTCTTCTTCTTCTTCTTCTTCTTCTTCTTCTTCTTCTTCTTCTTCTTCTTCTTCTTCTCCTCCTCCTCCTCCTCCTCCTCCTCCTCCTCCTCCTCCTCCTCCTCCTCCTCCTGCTTCTTCTTCTTCTTCTTCTTCTTCTTCTTCTTCTTCTTCTTCTTCTTCTTCTTCTTCTTCTTCTTCTTCTTCTTCTTCTTCTTCTTCTTTTTGGCAATAATAGTGATCGGATGTGATGGAGGTTATGACTGGCCAAAGTTACCCAATTTGCCACTTAATAATACAAGGACTTAAATGTGAGTCTTCCTGTGATATATTAGCCATTACATTGCATGAGCAGTTTACATTACATTATATGTGTAAGGCTTGGTGGACACATTCAACAGAAATACCCATTTTCCCAATCTTTTCTATCTGTACTAAATTGATGTACCATAATTTTCAGCTTCTTTAATTTGTAGGAAAGACTGAAGACCTTGGATCCACAAAACATATTTCCCAGTTTATGAGAATAAATTTGTGTTTTTTGAAAAAAGATTCTTATTAGTCATAAAGATAATTTTATTCTTATCAGTATATTGACTTGAAAACTGTGTATGTTCAAGTAGTGGCAATGCAGAAGACTATTGTTATTTTGAGGAGTTTGGTCACGTATTTTGATTTCTCCTTCATATTAAGAAAAGTTTTTTTTAAAAAAAAACGTAAGAATTATAAGCAGATATATCAAACCACAGCATCTTGCTGGCTTCTTGTTCTGAGCCATGTAGCACCGCCTGCTTTACGAAAGGAAGATGCACTAAGGAGAGAATACAGAAAAATTATGAACAACTCACTCCTCATTTATCAGCTGGAAAGGTCAAATCTGCCCAACAACTTTAATATCAATTTCCAATGGAAAACCAAATCGGTTGCTGAACATCCAGTTGTAGGAAGACATATCAATAACTCCACAAAAATGGTGCCAGGCTTTGAACTACCATGCCAGCAATGGACAATCCTGAATAGGATTCACATCTCACATGGCATCTGCCGGGACTCAGATACCATCACGACTGGCTATAAAATGAGGGCATATGCCGGTCCAGTATCTGGGTTTTTTCCTCCTATAACCAATGCTACACTTCAGTAGTTACATGGCCTAGACATGGTGTTTGAATATACTGTAGATGTTTTAAACATTTATATTTAACTAGCTGGATCCCCGTGCTTTGCTACGAAACCATGTGATTGGGCTTGATAAATCGACACTTACAACTTGAATCCTCCCCTATCCTATTCCCTTCTCTCCCTCAACCTTGCCCCACAGAAATGTCTCCTATTTTATCCCCTTCTCTCAGGCTTTCTAGCCCCTTCTCTCCATGAGGCTTGCCCCACAGAAGCCTGTCTTATGCTATCCCATTCTCTCCAGAGTTATTTTCAAGTTGGGAATAGAATAGGGGGAGTAGAATGTCTAACTAATTAGCATTAGAACATGTTATAATAATATAGGAAATACTAATGCTCTGATGGTCATTTCAAAAAATCCTTTCTTAGTGAGCACCTAGAAGTCAAGAGGAACATACGTGGCAAATTTCAAGTTTGTAGGCTTTACAGTTCTGGAGATTTTGTGATTAATGCGTGAGTGGTTTTTGCTTTTATATATATAGATTGTGTTTTATTAATCTAAGTTGAAATGTTAATGTATACTGCAAGTCCATGTATGGTATGCCATATGTTAAATAAATAAATAATTAAGGAAACTCTAGAGCAGTGATAGTTAACCTTTTTGGTGCCAGGTGCCCAAAGTGCATGCACACACGCAAAAATATGCGTGCATGTGCCTCAACCCCCAAAATGCAATGCAATCTCCCCTTTGCGCATGCCCCCTGGCCCTCGCACATGCCCCCCTCCCCCTGCATCCTGTTTTTGGCTTCCAGGTTTTCCAGGAGGCTTTCCAGGCCCAAAAGGAGCCTTGGTGGTGCAGCGGACTAAACTGCTATTAAAGTAGCACTTAGCTGCCAGCTGCCTGCAATTACTGCGAGTTCAATTCTCATCAGGCTCAAGGTTGACTTAGCCTTCCATCCTTCCGAGGTAGGTAAAATGAGGACCCGATTTGTGGGGGCAATTAGCTGACTTTGTATAAAATAGAACACCACTTAGTGGGGGGGGGGGCAAAAAGCCCTACTAAGCAGGTATATACAAAAGTATGAAGGCCATTGCTTAACGCATTGTAAGCCGCCTTGAGTCTCTGGAGAAGGGCGGCATATAAATTGAACTAATAAATAAATAAATAAATAAATAAATAAATAAATAAATAAATAAATAAATAAATAAAACGGGGCACGGGGGCCTCCCATGTCCCATTTCAGGCCTGGAAAGCCTCCTGCACCCTGTGAATGGGCACACACATCCCCATGCATGTGTCCATGTGTTCCCCACACGTGCGTGGCAGAGACTCGAAGACCAGCTGGCCAGCAGGAGACATGGGGTTGGGGCAATGGCTGGTGTGCCTGCAGAGAGGGCTCTGTGTGCCACCTATGGCACATGTCCATAGGTTCGCCATCACGGCTCTAGAGATTTGGAGCTCACTCTGAGTTAACCTGCTTGGGTTTTTTTTCTCTTATTTACTGAATAAAGCAGGAGAAGGGGAAGAGAATCTTCACATAGCTTCAAAGCTTTTTCCACTGTGAAAGTTTCAGACGTTGAATTCCCATCCCAACATGTGCCATACAGTCAAGATCATGTCTTGCAATCTCCTAACATAGCAGGGCCGTGAAGTCATGATGTCAGGTTTTGATAAAAACCTTCAGATGGTTGTTGTGTGTTCTGCATGCAACCCAGCATTAGGTATTGTGTAAATTGGCAACCCTGGGGATATCCCTGCTGTCGTTATTGTGTAGCTCCTGGCAGCCTAGAAGAGATTTGGGTATTATCTTGCTTGGAATGCATGCTTTTTATGTTATGCTTTTCAATCTGTTTGCTTGAGCTGATAATAAAGCTTAAAATCCCTTTATTTATTGTAGTGCTCATTGTCTCTTGGTCCAAAAGAGCCAATCGCCTGGGCACCTGATCATTGCCCTGACAGTTGGCACACAGTTCACATACCAGTTTTTAATATCTTCAGATCGTTTTAATGTCTATGGGGCTCCCTCCATAATGTTTTTTTTTTTAATTTGATTTATATGCTGCCCTTTTCCAGAGACTCAGGGCAGCTTACAGTGCGTTAAGCAATAGCCTTCATACTTTTGCATATTTATACAAAGTCAGCTTATTGCCCCCACAATCCAGGTCCTCATTTCACCTACCTTAGAAAGGATGGAAGGCTGAGTCAACCTTGAGCCTGGTGAGATTCGCACTTACAGTAATTGCAGACAGCTGGTGTTAATCACAATGCTATCAGTCTGCTGAGCCACCAGGCCCTTTTATGTTAATGATAACTCTAAAAATTGCATAGATTGTGAAGTGTTCATTCAGGTATGTCCTTTCAGGTATTACAAAGAAATGCACAGCTCACTATGTGATTGATTGTAAGGCACTGTGACTTTAGAGAAGAACTATTGCCCATGAATGTTGTGGTCCACCAGCAGCCTGCGGAGCTGGCAGTGGAGTCGGACAGTGAGGAGGCTGGGGAGGAACATGGGCCAGTCCTGGAGGCTGGGGAAGGCCCAGAAGAGGGCACTGCATCAGAGGCAGAGATGGGCCTAGGGCCATTTGGGAGTGATGCATGGACTCCGGAGCCTCCGGAGTCAGACAGCAGAGAGGCAGAGGAATAGGCTCCTCCTTTTCCTAGTGTGCGCATGTGCAGAGCTGCCAGAAGGCACGAACAGTTAAAACAAAAGGGACGACTCAGGAGTAAGACCTGGAGATGATTGGCCCCTCCCATAAGGCTTAAAAGAGGAGCAAAGGCATGTGGGCACTTTGCAGGAAAGCAACATTGTTAATTCTGTTCCCAGTCGGCATCTTGATTTGATTCTGGAATCCGTGTGGCTTTGCCAATTAGGTCTTTGGCAGAGTGTCAAGGGAGATTTAGGTTGGTGATTATCCCAAAGGACTTCTCCCGAAGGACTTTCTGTAACTAATTGGGACTCAGCTTTGACTGAACGTAATTCACAGCTGTTGCAATAAAAGAGGTTTTTGGGACTACTCGTGTGTTTTAATGACTCAGGAAGCCTAGGTCACAACAACGAGTAGGGCACAATCTGTAAGGTAGGAATCCTTCATGTAAGATCTATATGCACATAAGCTTTCACATGATCCTGGATCCACACTGTCAGAATTCCAGCACTCATGGGAGTGAGCTTCACATACCCAGTTCTACTAGCAGAGCCTCACTAGTAAAGAGAATGGATAACTGTTCTGCAAATGTGCTGTTATTTCATTCCATTTCATTGGAAATCTCATGTATAGCACTTACATTTTCCCTTGATAAATATTTCTGCAATTCTACTAGTGGAAGACAATCTATTTCAAAATTATCTGTGTCTCCAGAAACTAGGGCAGTGACTTACATCATGGTGCTTTGTGTGGAACAGCTGAGAGATACATGCTAATTTCACACTCATCTTGAGACTTTATAGAATTTATCACCAGGCAGCTTTCAAGCTGTAAGTCATCATTTGCATTGTGAATAATAGAATGAGAACATAGTAACCAATGGTAACTTGTATAATAAGTGCACAATGAAATCGGAGATTTAGAGTAAAATTAATTAGATGTTGACACTACAGAAATCTAGATTGAAGTGTCTATCCAATACCACACACAATCTGGCCTTTAGCAGGAGAAAATTCTCTTTTCACACTAAAAAAAAACATGCTGTCTGTGATCAAACACCACTGCAATAATTAAAGGGATGAGAACAAAGCTGAGAGACATTTTACTTCCAAATTCTTTAACTGAGAATGTTGAGTTTATTTTTAATTAAACATGAGACGATTTTAAATCCTTCACAGAATATACCCAGATTGTTGGGATTATTAGAATGAATAAAAGTGGGTATGTCTTGCTTCTAAAATGAAATGATCACAAACTGTCCTGCCACCGGTTATTTTTTTTATAGGAACTTTAAAATTTGATGGAAAGGCTTAAGCAGATTTTCAAAGGAAAATACATTCTGCTCAATATGAACTTATAAAAATCATAAACTTTTGAGTATAGATATCTGTGTTGCTTTATGGCATTTAGTTTGGTTTGGTTTAGTTTCTTAAAATATGTGGTCATAGACCAAACACACAGAAATCAAATAAAATTAAAACATAGTCCTTAGATAGTATCCAATCAAAACTAATTCATGCCTATACCAGATACACCTGGGGAAAAGATCAGTTTAAACTGTTCTAATTGTCATAGTGATGGGACATAATTTGGATACAGTGATTATAGAGACTTACTGATCTTGGTCATTTAGAAAGTAGAACATAATTTCCATATGTGAGTGAACTCGTGACTTTGTAATTAGAGCAGGAATGAACTCTAACCTTCAACATTTCAGATCATAGATCTTATGACCTTTATATTATGCTACTTCGTTAGTGTTCAGAGTTACTTGATTAAGGTGTGTGGCAATGCAAATTAGTTCAATAAATAAAGACATGTTACATAGAATGTTGGAGATATATAAGAATGTTCGGCACCCAGGCTTGTATGACAATTTAGCACATTAACAGACTGAGAATACACCAAAAGAAAACTAAGCAGCCTTTCAGAGTTCCTACATCCAAGACTGCATTTTTAATGTGTGGATAATGTCACTGTACAGTTTAGTTACTACGTGGCAGAGGACATAGTAATAAATGAGATGGATTTCGTTTAGTTCTTTTTCTTGCTGTAGAGAAAGAATAACATTTGTGCCTTATGACTGATTGTTAGATTTCTATGATAAATCTAGAGCAGTGGTGAAATCCAATTTTTTTTTACTACTGGTTCTGTGGGCGTGGCTTGGTGAGTGTGGTGTGTCTTGGTGGGCGTGGCTTGGTGGGCGTGGCAGGGGAAGGATACTGCAAAATCTCCATTCCCACCCCACTCTGGGGCCAGCCAGAGGTGGTATTTGCCGGTTCTCTGAACTACACAAAATTTCCACTACCGGTTCTCCAGAACCTGTCAGAATCTGCTGGATTTCACCCTGATCTAGAGCTAGCAAGACTAACTGTTATGTCTTTTCAGAGCCTAGGAAAGAAGATAGTACCTTAGAAAAATTACAAGAATATCTGCATATTTTTCCAATACAGGAAAAACTGATAATAACTCTCCTGTCCATCAAAAGATTGTTAAATTAAATAGCAACAGCAACAGCATTTAGACTTAGTGTATATATCATTTCACAGTGCTTTACAGTCCTCTCTAAGCGGTTTACAGAGTCAGCCTATTGTCCCAACCCTCTTGGTCCTCATTTTACCCACCTTGGAAGAATGTGAATCAACCTTTAGCCAGTTAGGATAATTAAAATTACTCCTGGCAGCGAGCAGTGAGTTAGCCTGCAATACTGCAATCTAACCACTGTGCCACTACGGCTGATGTAGAAATTCTGTCCTAGCAAGCTTAGAAATAAATGGTTGCTGAAGAAAAAGCATCCAGTTGTCTTCTTTTCCTTAAATCCTTAGCAAAAGACAATTTTAACTATAAGTTTAAGAACTTAATTTTTTTAAATAGGCAGCAAGAAGGTGATTAAAACTTTGATTTTAGAAAGTTACAAATGGACTAAAGGTCCAGATAAATTTGAAATAAGATTTTGGAATTAATTATAAACTAACTGTTTATTAGTTATTAGGTATAAACCTGCCTGCTTTTGCTTTGATTTGTTTTTCAAGAAAAATAATAAAAATTTAAAATTAGTCATTAAAGGGAACTAATGATTACACTTAAAAAAGAACACATAAACTTGACATACGTAATGTAGCAAAATATTATAATATTGGACAAACTGATATTTTAAAAAACTAACACAGAGATTAATATTAATAGTGTCAAGAGAAACAGAAACATCTGTCTGTATGGAGAAACTATCTAAAAGATGACATAGAAGAGTAACAAATTTTACCTGAAAAAATGGAAACTAAGTGGAATATTGGATTTACAAATGTCAGGCTACAAGAATGTCATAGGAAAAAGATGTTATAATCGACATACAAAAGAAATTGGCTGATGTTTTAATAACTAAAAAGGACAAACAAACAATAAACTAAGAGTAATCTGGATAATTTTGTTATATTCAATTTACAAAAGAAGTTTGCTAAAGAATCTTGTGAGAAAGGATAAAGAAAAATTAAAAAGAAATCAGGCTCTATAACGTTATTGAATGGAATAAATATTAAGGGTGTTAATATACATACCTTGTTATTTCTGGTAACAATGGACTTTTGCTGACACAAGGACTAAAATGATGAGGCTTTACAAATTTGTTTATAGATAAGTAATGGGACATGGGAAGAAGAAATCATTGTATTTTGAGAGGGACATCATAAGTTACTTTTTTATATATATATAATGAATGTGGGGTCAGTTTTTCATATATTTCTCTTTTTCTTTACTATATTCTTTATTTTCTTTTTCTTTTTTGTTTTCTGCACTTCTGTTCTCTTTTTTCTTTTAGTTTGCATTAGTCTTTTACTTTTGTAATTATAATCTTTAATAAAATTACTACCAAAAAAAAAATAAAATAAAATAATGTCAAATTGAGTTTAGTTTTGAAGTACTTGGTTGTGCTACCTTTATTTTCTATAGTCTTAAGCATTTGTTGTTCAAATGCAGTGTGAATAAAAATGTATATGGATGCTGATATACAACGCAGTTATTATTTAAAATTTATCCTTTAAACTGCATGCTAAGTCTAACAAAGAAATATCTATACTTCTTTTTTTAGTTTTGAAATCAGTCAGAAAAGCTAGCAAAAGGAATAAAAACATTATGTACTGTCAAAAGAAATAGAGGTTTGTAGGTTTACCATACCTACTTAAAGAATATGATCTCTTCTTAAAGTTTGTATATTTACTCTCCCACCCTATCCCACCCCCGCTTACAGAAAGCAGGCTCCAGAATCTGACTTACCTCATTTTGTTCACTGTTTGTGGCTAAAGGTTAGGAGCCAACAAGCAATCTGATGGCCTTAGTGGAGAGCAGAAAATACTTTCTCCTTATATGCATTTTCATAATGCTTCTTCTTTTGTTTATTTTTTACAGTTATAACCTTGAGATGCAGGGGGGAGCAAGGGTAGGCTTCAAAAATTTTAGCAAGGGGTTCTCTGTCCGGTTGCTGGGTGGGCAGGACCATGGTGGGTGTGGCCTAGTTGGCCTCCTGCACCACAGTGTGGGGGGGTGTTTTTGCCCTCCCCAAGCTCCGGAGGCCCTCTGGAGGCTGGAAACGGGCTTGTTTTTGGCTTTCCCGAACTTCCGGTAGGCCTGTTTTTCACCCTCCCCGAGCCTCCACGTGTGCCCTGCACTTACCTGCATCCAAATTGGGCTTCATGGGGACTCCTGGGATGGGCAGGGTGGGTGGGGCGAGGCCAGCCAAGAGTGGGATTTGGGGGTTCTCTGAACTGCACAGAATCTTAACTAGAGGTTCTCCCGAACCCCTGTGAACCCCCAGCAGCCCTGGGAGGAAGATCTTTAGATCTCTGAGAAATGATCTTTAAGTCTTCAGATCTCTGAGATGGTTTAGAAATAGGAAATATAAATAAATGTAGTCTGAGCTGAATAGTCACTTGCCAGAGATATCCAATGAGCTTCATGACTGACTCAAATACCAAGTCCTAATCAAACATTTAAACCACTATTGAATCAGCTGTGTACCCACTAAAGAGGACGTACCAATGGAACCACCCACTCTTTGACCATTGTCCACACTTCATAAATATATGAATAGCTTGCCTCCCACTGTTATTAGCAGGAGTGTTCAGCAGCATCTGCCAGAAATAACATCTTTACTGCAGCCAAATTTACCCCTGCCATTCATAGCAATAGTGATAGTAGTCACCACCGATAAAGATCAGGATGGGCAGCTGATGTAGAAAGGTTAGTGAGAGCAGTGAAAGATCATTCAGAATGCTAGACTCCATTAAGGGCAGCTTCTAATGTAGCTGAATCAATGGATCTGCATAGGTACCATATTATAGCTGGGGTGTGACCATCATCATACTGTGCTACACCCAATTGCAAAGGGATAGAACAAAAACAGTTTGGAGAAAGAAGGACAACTCATCCTCTTCCTCAAAGAAACCACAAAAAAGAGTGAGGTGGGAAGGGAGGATTGCTTAAACCCACTTTAAATATACACACCTAGAATTGGGATATGTTTAGTTGTTCTTTGGCGAAGACATGCTCAACAAACCTCAGCAAAGACATGCAGAAGATATGTTTTGCCAGATGCAGGAGTCAGCTCATCTTTCTCATATTCAATAGGGTTAAAATTGCTTTCTAAAAGAAAGAGCCCAGCCAAAAATTGTTTCTGCAACACCACTGAGAAAAGAATGAAATGATTGCTACTATACAAGTGATAAGTGTTGTAACCACATGGTTGTGAGCAATATTTTACCCTACATTCTAAAAGAAATTATTAGGTCTTTTATTTGCAATCTCTTGCTGGTTCTCCCGATACTGTAGGGAATGCTGTAGGGAAAGGGGTATTGAATGTCTGTGAATCTCAACATCTGCAGCTGAATAATAGAAACTATGATCATCTTCAGCCCGAATATATTTGTATAAGATTATGCCCTTAACTTTCAAGATTTCACTTGGCATCCATTTGTTCAGAAGAAACTAAACAAGAATAAATCTTTTAGCAATTATTTTAGTGTGAAAGGCAAGTGAAATGTATTGCCAAGTGATTTTATAATTCCAGCTCTGTCTAGAAGCATGGTAATGTCTTTTAACAGTTACAGCCACTGGTTTAATATATATGGGGGGGGGGTCTCTATAAAATGGGTTAGTAAAGAAAAATGGTGGAAATAATTTACTTTAAAATGGCTATTTTTATTTTTATGAAGTTAATTGCTATGTTGTGATAGGGAAATGTTAATATTTGTAAATCCCTAGTTTTACATGTGCATAAGCATTCAATCAAAACTTGTACATTCTCAGTTCAGTCATAACCACTGAATTCTCATATTTTAGTCTTGACTAGTGTGAAGAAGAAAAAAAGACAGTAGATCAAAAGTAATCTGGATGGAAATGGAATAGTTATTAGGTAGGAGAGTAGATGAAAGAGTTGAAAAAAAATCTACTTATTATAGCTGTTCAAACATGTGATGCTTGAACTTGTTATCAGAACTAAAGACTTGACATGCAAAATATATACTCTCCAACCAGATTCAAGCTCTTTCACAACTTCAGAGTGAAAACAGAGCCATTTGGGATGAGGTTGGGCACTGTAGTCCAAGAATCCACACTTGGAAGATGTCTATTCTATGTATGGTTCAATATTTTAAATGATCCTATAAATCATCATTTTTAATGAAAAGCATCATGTCCTGTCATCTATTAAATTTCAAACAACAGAGATAAAGATCTCTTGTTCAACCCCCTATTATACCATTCCAGATAAGTGGCTGCCCAGTCTCCTCTTAAAAGCCTCCAATGATGGAGCACTCACAACTTCTGAAGGCAAACTGTTTCACTGATTAGTTGATCTGATTGTCAGGAAATTTCTCCTATTTCTAGGTTGGTTCTCTCCTTGATAATCATGTGAATTAATTCAGAATTTTGGATTTACCCCACACCCCCATTACTGGCCATTGAATTCAGTGGAGGAAAAATTATATATTGAGAGACCCCAGGCCTCTCAAAAGCCTTGAACGATGCTTTGTGGCTTTCCGACATATGGAGTTATATATAAACAAACAGACAGACTGGGGTAATCATTTTGGTTGTAAATAATATGAAGCTGACCTATGGCTGAACATAGTTCTAAATTTAAACATAGTTCTCCTCTACTCAGGAGAACTTGTCACTACCTTGTCACAGTAGCACATTTTATCCATGGGCTAACAAACTGCTATCCTTTGATATACTTTATGTAATCTGCATGAAAGCTAGCCCATACAATGATAGATGTCAAGGTGAAGGCTAATAGCTTTGGTGAAGTGAGGGATAACAAATGTCTTAACAAGGATGTAACTTAATTTCCAAGCAGATGCACTTAATTATGAAAATGTAAGTTGGATCTGCAGGAGTTCAGTGTGAGAAACAATAATTAACTAATATGACAGAGCAATTTTGGAAAGGAAGAAAAAAAAGTAACCTCAGGGATTTAAAAGTTATATTGTGGATAAAACAAAAAGGATGAACATGTGGCTACATGATTGGGATAAGAGAGATGATGCAGAAAACTAGGATCAAATAGTTGTATCCTAGTTCTACTTGCAAGTATTTCTTGTTGGAAATATGGACCTAGAATGTTATGTAAGGAATAAGCAACTTGGAATTCCAGATAGTACTGGAATCAAAAGTCCCAATATTCCTGCATTGGCTTTTCTAGCTGAGGCTCATAGGATTTGCAAAATGGCAAGAGTGCCATAAGTTGTCACCAATGAGTGAGCAAATAAGGAAAGCAAAATAGGTATCTATCAGAGGAGTTTGTTAGGGAAGGTCAATGGGAACCTTCTTCTTCTTTTGGTGCTTCTTTTTCTATCAAGGCTAGTTTCTCATTCAGAGAGTTATCTTTTGGGAATTCATGATTAGAGGGGGGGGAAGTGAGTTTTGCATGGAGTTTGGCTGTTTGTTGATGGTGGTCAGTGAATAAGCCTCCATGCAATATGGGCTATGGTAGAAACAATGTTGTGCTCTGCAAGGAGTATAAAAAGTATTTATCTTATTGTCTGAAACAAACCCAAGCTATCTTTGATGCAAGTGCAAGTTTAAGTTCTTAGTGAAGAAGATGGTGATTGATGAGAGAATTTCAATGAGAATTTCACAAAAATTTCCTGAATGAGACAGCTGAAACTTTCCTGGATGTATCCAGTGCTCAAGAGACACTAAGCTAAAATAACCTGAGACTGATCAAATACAGATATCATCAGAACAGCTGGAACAGTCAGATGATCAGAGTCATCCAAGTCCTTAGACTTAGCAAGTAGAGTGGAGATGCTCACTAAAGCTCCTTGCCAAGCAAGGAAGTAACTATCTTAATAAAAATAGCTGGCTGCAGCCTGATTTAAGAGACAATTCTCACCCATGTTTCTCCATTGGAGAGAACTGTCTGATCTGGTGCTCTGCCCTGTTGTTCCTGTATATCCTGCTCATGTAAAAACTTTAAAACTCTGACTTTTTGACGGACTGACAAAGCTGATTTGGCTCTCTGAGCTTTGGATTGGATTTCGACTTCTCTTCTGTGTGTGTTCCTGTTGAAAGCAAATCTACCCAGGAAAGCTTTCCTTCCCTTGAGACTTTGTTTTGATTTATATTTCTTTTCCTGTTTGTTATTTATCTACTCTCCTTTGAGTAAATTGCTATTTTCACCTAGCAATTGTTTGTGTGTAAGTCAGGCACCTGAAACAAAAACCTGAAAAAAAAGGAGCGGTTCTGATAGTTCATCACAGGCTACAAGAAGAATTTGAATTCTACAAGAATGATCTATGTTACATTCATGAAGAAGTCCTTGGAAAAAACATACTATACCTTGTTTAGTTTAGTTTAATTTATTTATATTTATATGCCGCCCTTCTCCCGAAGGACTCAGGGCGGCTCACAAAGATAAAACAATAAAACAGTAAAATTACAACTAAAATACTCAATTAAAATCCCCAAAGGATTAAAGTTAAAAACTCCCATCAGATCAGCAAATTTGTTGGAAAAGCCATGTCTTCAGGTCACCGCGGAAAGAGTGGAGGTCAGGGGCCATCTTGTGAAAAAATATTTGGCAAAAGATGTTAAACAAGACCAAATGAGGATGGTAGTAAAAGCCAAAACTGAATTTGCAGCCAGGAACTGGGTCCAAGGAAACAATATTCAAAGGGAAAATCAGGAAAGTAATATAGGGACTCAGAATTTTGCAGGAAGATGTAAAACATTGAGGCTTGTAAGTAGATCCACTCAAAATCATACATTTCAGATGTTTCTATATCTTGTTAAAGACTATGGAAAATAAACAAGAACTGGAAATTCTAGTTCAGGAAAATTATTATGATGTAATAAACATTTGTTAAACCTTGGAGTAACAATTCATTTGAAAGAAAGAGTTAGAGAAAGGGTATATAAAGAAAATAGATTGCCTGGATAGGTAGAAAATATGAGAAACCTTTCTGTGTAACCAGGTAACCAGGATTTCAAAGATGCATACAATGATGATAATGAGAGATTTCAATTAACTTGACATCTCCTGAGAATCTAACTCAGTCAAGACTCTGAGGTTGTCCTCTATAGCTGCCTTTATTTGTTAGAAGATGGAAAGGAAAAAAAAATAGGGTGTTTATTATAGTGAAGGTAATCATCATCCACAAGGAATAATTGGTTGACCAAATGAAGATGACAATATGCAATTGTGTTATTTTTTAACTCATGATTTCTGAACAGAGGAACTGAAAAGTTTGCATAGCAGACTTGAAAAGAAGTCTGAGAGAAGGTAGGTGAGACCCAATAGCTTGTAATACTGAAAGAAAAAAGTGTCCAGGAAGGATGAGAATTTCTATGAAATACAATATACAATGTCGGTTACTGTTATATCACTGAGGAAAGGCAGGAAGGAGCTACAGTTTAGTATAGACAAGGAGAGGGTATTAGAAAGCTAACTTTATTTAAATAAATTCAAAGAATAGAAAAAAGTAAGAGATCAACATTTGTTCACCTAATTGGCGTTTCTGGGAATGAAGACCGAGAATGGGAGGACAATCAACATGCTGTTCAAGCACCTAAAATTTATAAAATTAATTCAAAATTGCAGTAATGGATAAACTCAAGATATTCTCAACCATTATTAATGGCTTGAATAGCCTATTTAAAAAGAAAAAAAATATAAGTGAAAAAAAAAGAAAAAGAAAGCATGTATTATATTTTTTACAAGAGAATTAATTTTAAAATAATGATGTGAAACTTCTGGAATGCAAGTATCTTGGACAAAAATTAATAGCCTTGGGCAGATGGGACAAAATGGAGTAGCCATGTAACAACAACAACATGTTTAGAAAAACAAAAGAAGCATTTTGGAGAGAGAGAACGGGAGTATGCCTGCTATTCTGTAATTTCTAAAGTACATTGTGGAATAGGTACATATTATACTTCTAATTAATTGTTGACAAATATTATTGACGTGGCAGTCTCAGTGTATGCAGACCAAATCCAATAAAAGTAAGACTAAACAAAGGTATTTCTAGATTGAACCAATGGAGATTCAATGAGCTGTTATCACAAGGGGATATCAAATCAAACTGTTATCAGGAACTGAAGAGCTGCTCTCAGTCCAATTTAACTTCTAAAATTTAAAGCAAGTAAAGCATTTATAAGTGGTTTGTTTACTTCTCTAGCATCAAACAGAAGGAAAGCCAAGCCAAACAGAAAGATACTTTATTGAACGATCTGAAACATTTAGAACTAGGTCATAAATTCAATCCAATTTTAGATGTACAGCAAATGATAAAGGCAATAAGGAAACAGCTTGACTTATTAAAACTAAATGAAATCTAAATTGAACTTCACTAGACAGTAATATGTTGAAAAAGACAATAACATCGAGAAAGTGCTATCTTATCAATTGTGCAAGGAAAAAAATAAGGTATTATCACTGTATGAGGGAACTAAATAAGTCTGTACAATGAAGGACATTATTCAGCAATTTCTTAAGTTTTGAAACTCTACAATAACAGCAATATGACTCGGCAAAAATTGAAGAATAGTTAAATGGAATATTAATACAAAAAACTGATGATTAGGAAAAAGAAATTCTCAATTGACCAAAAACAGAAAACCAAAATAAGGTGGCAATGAAAATTTTGAAATAGAACACTGCTCCAGGATCTGCTGGTTTTCAATTTTTTTTCTTTTTCTTTTTATATATAAAAAGTTTTTTATTTTAAACACATTAAAAACCAAACATAGACATACAACATTTATAGAATAATTAAAAAAAATTAAAAAAATAATATCACTTTTCTTTTCAGTTAGGTGCAGCGGTCCATTCTTTCTATACAGCAAGATTTACAGATATTTTAGTATTAACTTATTTGATGTTCATTTTCTGCTTTCTATCATTCCTTCTATCCTATCAATTGATCGTACACATTTTCCTCCTCCTTTCTTCATTCATTTATCTTGTTTCCTTATTTTGCAACCATTCATACCATCTATTGCATACCTTATAGTACTTTGATTCTTCTTTCCCCTTAATTTCTTTAGTTAATTTATCTAATTCTGCGCATTCCAGAATTTTCTTAATTAAATCCTCTTCAGATGGTAAGTTTTCGTTCTTACAATATTGTGCATATACAATGCGTGCTGCAGTCAGTATATGCAGTATGAGGTACTGTATTTTTTTGGTATAATTTTCTATCGAGATTCCTAACAAAAACTGTTCCGGTTCTCCCTCTATTGAATTCTGAGTTATTTCTTCTATCCAAGTTTTAATTTTCGTCCAGAATTCCTGTGCAATCGGGCAAGTCCACCATTGATGGTAGAATGTTCCATAACTAGTCTTGCACTTCCAACATTTCGGGGAATTACTGGGGAACATTTTCGCAATTCTGGCTGGTGTAGGGAAAATGGAAAATGGAAACTTGAACAAACCAGCTAACAATTGGAAACAAGACCAAGAATGAGTTTAGTGGAAATAAAAATTGAGCTGTTTGTGAGACAAAACTCTGTTCTGCCTACAACTTCACAGTGTGTGTGTGAAGGGGATTGAGCAACAAATGATTGCAGTGACAGCATATATATATATATATGTTTTCTCAGGTTTTCGCGGGTGTTTGTATGTAGGTCTTTGGTTATTCGGGTCTTCTCCCACTTCCAATTTTACGTGGGAGAAGACCCGAATAACCAAAGACCTACATATGTGTGTGTGTGTGTGTGTGTGTGTGTGTGTGTGTGTGTGTGTATGTATATATATATATATATATATATATATATATATATATATATATATATATATATATATATATATATATATATATATATATATATGCATGCATGCAATCAGGGTTTTTTTTTATGTTGAAAGATGTTAAAATGGCCATGGTGGGATGAAATCTCTATTCATCGCTTTCAGGCCTGTCAGACATTTTATGTTGTTTCTTCTGAGACTTATGGGAGACTGGGATAGCACTATTTCGGCCTTCTTGGACCTCTTCAGCCAGACACACCCATATTTTATGACTCCTCCCTGTAGAGGTCAAATATTTATTTCTTTTAATTCATAGGTATAAATGTGTGATATTTTTGCAATCAGGGTTTTTTCCTATGTTGATAAAGTTGTTAAATGGCCATGGTGGGATGAAATCTCCAATCATCACTTTCAGGCCTGTCAGACATTTTGTGTTGTTTATTCTGAGACTTATGGGAGACTGGGATAGCACTATTTCGGTTTTTTTGAACCTCTTCAGCCAGCCACACCCATATTTTATGACTCCTCCCTGTAAAGGTCAAATATTTATACTTATTAATTCATAGGTTTAAATGTATGATATTTTTGTAATTTTTGATATTTATGTATTTTTGGAGATTTCATCCTACCATGGCCATTTAACAGCTTTATCTACATTGGAAAAAAAAACCTGATTACAAAAATATCATACATTTAAACCTATGAATTAATAAGTGTATATATATATATATATATATATATATATATATATATATATATATATATATATATATATATATATATATATATATAAAATCTCTGTGAATGATGATAAGCTACTGATAAGGTAAGTTAGGCACTCCTATCCTGCCTCAACAAAACCACCAACTGAAACAAAAACCACCAACTGTATTGTGTGTAACATAGCATACATATAATGTTCCTATAAGTTCAGAGTAGAGGAAATCACACGCATCTTAAAAAACACAAAATAAAATCCCTACTCTATCCAAATTCTTTCTCCAAACACAGAAAATAGTGATTATTTTCCATACTCTGATTTTCCTATTTCTTTTTGATTCTAAACAATATGAATATGCCTCTTCAAATGATGTCTTTCATGAAGGTTTCAACTGCGAAGAGTGTGAGCAGCCCCTCCTCTCCCAAGCCATATCTGGTGACATCAGCGAAGAGCTGGTCTCCATGGGTGCAGCATAGCTGTCTGCAGCAAAGATAATGAAAGAGCTCACGTGGAGGCCTATGTGCAACAAATATTCCTGCTGTAGATGCCAGGGCAACCCGAGGGGAGGGGGACTGATTCCTGCTCTTCATATGCTCCAATCTAAGCACAATGCTCCCACCTGACAGATCTATTGTTCTAAGTTCTTTTTAAAAGACAAAGGCTGAGTGGAGGACAACCTGATAAGAGTCTCTATTTGATTTTCATTCTTATTTCAGAAAGAGTATCTTTAATTTATTTTAATAAAGAAATTCTTTCTGAAATGAGAATGAAAATCAAATTCTCCAAAAGGTGTGTCTATTTTTATTCTATTTTCATATCTACTTTTTGGCGGGTTACTCTTGCCCTTAGTTTTAAAATATTCTCTTAATGTGATTGTTTTGCCCCAAGCTCCATTTCAGTTTTTATCCTTATGGAAGAGACTGGAAATTATTTGTCCCAAAAAAGATTTCAGAGTTTTAGTGCCGCCTTTTTGTTTTAAAGGACAATAAAATGCACTTTTAACAGCATAATCATGAGGCTGACTGTCACTGAGATGCCCAATTTTTCAAATACTATCAAGATAGGGGTGGTATGTAAAACAGGCAAAAATGGATTCTGATGATAATTGAGAAATTATCTTTTCATTTTTCATTTTAGAGAGGAGATGAATGTGTGATGTTTGATATGTGCTAACTAACTTTGTCCTGTGGATAGATTGATAGAGTGGTGATCAAGGATATCATCATCATCATCACGACCATCATCATGCTGATAGTTTTAGCATTGTTACTGCAACTGTTATGATTATTGCTTACTACTATGTTTATGAGAAAGTAATAGTTTGGCCATATCTTTCTGCTAACTCCAACTCGAGGCAGTATTCTCTCATTTATTAATAAGACAAATGTTTCAAATACTTTTAACTTTGGTTAGGTTTTTTCTAGTCCCTGCATTGTGAGAAACTCTCAGTGTGGTTAGCTGTTCAATATGTTGTGTGAATCAAGATATTTTGTCAGTTCAGTAGCATCAAATTAAAACTGGCTAAGGTTAACGGTGTTATGCATATGCAGCCCATGACATGATTCACATACTAATTTGGCCCTAGCAGATAGAGAGGTATAAATCCCCCATCTCATTTTGTCCCAAAGGTGTTTTTTTCAAAAGGCAACTGGACTTTTTCCCCCTTGAATGTGTTTCGTTTCTAATATAAGAAGCTTGTTCAATTTTGAATAAATGGTGGAGAATGGAAGGGTTTATATTCCTTGCAATCATCTGGTCGTTAGCACTCTTTCTGAGAGTCATGGAGGCCACTTGGAGGTTTATCTGTGCTCTCAGAATCACCTCAGTAGCGCAAATGAGTGTGGAACATTCTTGGATCTGCTGAAAGGACTGTTGTAACCACACAGTCCTTTCAGCAATTTACAACAAAGTCCTTTCAGCAGTTCCAAGAAGGTTCCACATCCCTTTGCACAATTCAGGAATTACTGAATGCCTCATTTAAATTTGTTATCCTAAACTGTTTACCAACTGAACCTAAATTAGGTTAGATTAGATAAGATTAGAATTTGTTTAACTGGAACAGCTGAGATGGTCTGCACAATTTATCTTGAAGGATATGAAGCCACTATGTGAGAAGAAGGCAGTGTGGCCACTCATTTTTGCAATTTTTTTTTTATTTTTTGACGAAAACAAACAAACACAGATATAACAATACAATATACACAACAAATAAACATAGATCAAGTTTACAACTTGTATTTTAAATAGTCACATCGGTAAACTATATTCATCAATATATATCTCTACGTCTTTACTTATATAACAGTATCTTAAATTCCCTTTTTTAATTTATTGTTTCCTTGGTTGGTACTCAATTCCTATCTAACTATTCCATTTCCTTTTTTTTTGTGCTCCTATGTTTATTTTATTTTTATTTTCTCTAACCAATCATACCATTTTTGCCATACCAGGTAATACTTTGTTTCCTCTTTTTCTTGTATTTCTTTCGTAAGTTTATCCATCTCTGCGCACTCCATCACTTTTAGAATTATTTTATCTTCTGGGGGTGTGTCTCCTGATTTCCAACTCTGAGTGAAAACAATTCTTGCTGCCGTTAAGATGTAAGTATTTTATTTCTTTTTCATAATGGGTTGTAAATATTCCTAATAGATAGGTTTCTGGTTTCATTGGCATTGTCTGCTTGTAATTTCTTCTATTTGGTTTTTAACCATCTTCCAAAACTTGTTGTCTGGTTCCAGACCAGAACCAGAAAACAAGACCCAGGAACATTCTACAGAAGAAATGGAAAGAGAGCAAGAAGAAAAGACAAGATTGGAAAGAGAGAAGATCGAAAGAGAGGGAGCGGGCGAAAAAACACAAATCATAACAAGAAACACAAGAAGGCTCAGGACAACGAACAGATAAGAAAGAAGAATGGAACAGGAATTAAGGTTGATTTCAATTAACATAAATGGATTAAACATACCAACTAAAAGAACACACACATTCAAAAAATTACAAAAATTAGATATGGATATCATAAATCTGCAAGAAGTCCACGTTTTTGCAGTTTTAATGTGGCTTTTGGTTCTATTAGAACATCACCAAATTGCATGGGGGGAAAATAACCATTAGATTGCATCAGCAAGACTGAATGGAGAGATCAATGATTCTCAACATTGGCAACTTTAAGATGTATGGATATCAACTCCTAAAATTCTCCTGAGGTTGAAGAACACTGGGCTACATAACACCCATGCTATAAAGAAATGTGTGTTACTTTTTCTTTTCTCAGAACATTTTTTTTTGAAAAAAAGAAAGAAAAATTGAGAAAGTTACTTTGAACATGCTCATAAATCATATTATTTTTAATTTAGTTTAAAAACTGAATGAAATCTCTTTTGAATCAAAGTCACATAATATTTGCTTGTGGTGAGTTTGTTAAAGTAAAAGTTGGCAAACACATCGAGACCAGCTGGTTGTTTTACTCGGCATTAAATATTCAAGCAAGCATAATCTGAAACTCTGAGGATTATTTGTATGTTTCCTATTAAATGTGTTCTCAGTAGAGATTCCTTTTACTGTTTTATATGCTTTTCAAAAAAAATCTATGAGTGAGTGATTCTGTTTTCATAGTGCCTTCAGAAATGTTTCAATGGGAAATAGCTATGCCTAAACAACTGAACTGAGAAGCTCAGGGTGCAGTGTGCACGCCAATTATTTCCCATGGCAAACTTCATGAAGTCCTTTTGTTTTTCAAAGTCCAAAAATCTAATCCCAACGTATGTGGAAATTTTTAGAACAGAAAACTGGCTTTTTATATAGTATTATTAAAGTAGACATTATATATTTCACTTTCACACAAGTTCTAGATAAAAAATCTTTCCTCAAATATGCTTTGGAATCAAATAGGAAAAATAAAAAAGGATGAACTTCTTTTTTCCTATCATTTGCCAAATCTGATTTTATTACTGGCCATAATAAAGTAATTGAATTTTAAAACTGCTTGCACTCTGAGATGGAAATCAGATGGACAATATTAAGTAAGAGACAGAAGCAATGGTTTGAGAGAAACATTTTTGAACTTGTGATTTTGAAAAAAGGAGATGATGAAGTTATCCATTTTCTCTACATTTTGCCATGTCCCTGCCCTCCAACTCCAGTTGTTGAAAGCAGCTAGAAAGGAGACTAGGATAAGGTGACCAGACGTCCCGCTTTTGGCGGGACAGTCCTGATTTTTAGCAATTTGTCCCGCGTCCCGCGGCGTTTCAAAAAAGTCCCGATTTTTCATTCTGCCTCCTCAGTCCCGCTGCCTCTTGAGCCCCAGCTGATGGCTAGAAGAAAAAAAAACTGTTTAAACTCTTGCCCGGGGCTTCAAAGGGCCGCCCTACAGGCAATCAGTGTAAAGAGTTCCTGAAGCAGTTTTTTTTTCCCCTAGCTAAGCTGCAGAAACGAAACCGAAACCAGGATCTTTGGTGCAACGTGACAAAATGAGGCAGAGAGAGATTTATTTTTATTTTTATTTTTCCTCCCCAAAAAAGGTAGGTGAAAAACTGCAAACAATGGGAAATTTAGGAGGAGAGTTCAAGATTTTAAAACACAAAAGAAAAAAAAGCTGTATTTAACTAGGGAATTGTAATAATTGAGATACTATTAATTGTATATTGTGTTGAAAGCAGAAATGGTTAAGTTGTGGTTCAGAGGAATATATGGGGGAAATTATTTGGTTTATTATTATTGGTAAATATAATTAATTGATTTGTAAGAAATTGGATTGCATGGAAATAATAGGAATATTCATGTTCATATTGATTAATATACAAAAAAGATAGTTTTATAACTAATTGATTTATATTAAAATGTTGAATTTGTATTAAACAACTGTATTACATAATTACATAATTAAACAATGTGAGGATGGATATAAAAATAGATGACAATGGGAAGGGGTATAATATAGAATAGAAGGGAAAAATTGAATTTGATTAAGATTAGAGATGAGGATGAAGGGTAATATTGGTTTTTTTAAAAAAATAGATGAGGAATAAATATGGCAAAAAGGAAATATAGAAATTGTAAATTTAATTGAAGTGACTAAACACTGTTTAAATTTGTGAACCGGCCAAATACTCTGTTCAAAGAAAATAAATTGTATGTTTGTATGTGTGTTTCTAATTACTGCTATTTATTCATATTTGTTCTCTTTTATTCTTTAAAGTTTAACAATTCATTCTTTATCTTAATATCTTTATATTTGTTTGGGATTGGCTTTCTTCCCTTTCATCTTTTTTATTGTACAGCAATCTTTCTCCTCAAACCTACCACCTCTCTCTTTTCTTTCCTTCTTACTTTCTCTTCCCCCCCTCTTCTTCTCCTCCCTACTTCCTCTTCCTTTCTCCTTCTCCTCCTCTCTTCCTCCCTCTCTTACCTTCACTCCTACTCTAATTTCCCTTCCCTTCCTTCATCCCTCTCTATTGCTGTATCCTTTTATGCATATGGACTACTCAGAGGGCTGAAAAAGTTATTTTTGACTGGTCCTCGCACTTTTGACCAGTCCTCGAACTTACGACTGTCTTCACATTTTACGTTTTTTGCTCTATCTTATCACCATGGTGAAGAGAAGCAGTTGTGAAATGAGTGACATGGTTGTTAAGGATGCTGCATGGGCATAAATGTGAGGATGGTCATAAGTGTGAGGACCAGTCAAAAGTGCGAGGACCTGTCAGAAATGATTTTTTCAGCCCTCTGGTTAGTCCTTTTGTGCATATGGACTACTTAGAGGGCTGAAAAAGTTATTTTTGACTGGTCCTCACACTTTTGACTGGTTCTCACACTTATGACCATCCTCACATTTATGCCCATGCAGCATTCTTAACAACCATGTCACTCATTTCACAACTGCTTCTCTTCACCATGATGACAAGATAGGGCAAAAATGTAAAATGTGAGGACAGTCGTAAGTTCGAGGACTGGTCAAAAGTGCGAGGACCAATCAAAAATAACTTTTTCAGCCCTCTGAGTAGTCCATATGCACAAAAGGACTAACCAGAGGGCTGAAAAAAGTCATTTCTGACAGGTCCTCGCACTTTTGACTGGTCCTCACACTTATGACCATCCTCACATTTATGCCCATGCAGCATCCTTAACAACCAAGTCACTCATTTCACAACTGCTTCTCTTCACCATGATGACAAGATAGGGCAAAAATGTAAAATGTGAGGACAGTCGTAAGTTCGAGGACTGGTCAAAAGTGCGAGGACCAATCAAAAATAACTTTTTCAGCCCTCTGAGTAGTCCATATGCATAAAAGGACTAACCAGAGGGCTGAAAAAAGTCATTTCTGACAGGTCCTCACACTTTTGACTGGTCCTCACACTTATGACCATCCTCACATTTATGCCCATGCAGCATCCTTAACAACCAAGTCACTCATTTCACAACTGCTTCTCTTCACCATGATGACAAGATAGGGCAAAAATGTAAAATGTGAGGACAGTCGTAAGTTCGAGGACTGGTCAAAAGTGCGAGGACCAATCAAAAATAACTTTTTCAGCCCTCTGAGTAGTCCATATGCACAAAAGGACTAACCAGAGGGCTGAAAAAAGTCATTTCTGACAGGTCCTCGCACTTTTGACTGGTCCTCACACTTATGACCATCCTCACATTTATGCCCATGCAGCATCCTTAACAACCAAGTCACTCATTTCACAACTGCTTCTCTTCACCATGATGACAAGATAGGGCAAAAATGTAAAATGTGAGGACAGTCGTAAGTTCGAGGACTGGTCAAAAGTGCGAGGACCAATCAAAAATAACTTTTTCAGCCCTCTGAGTAGTCCATATGCATAAAAGGACTAACCAGAGGGCTGAAAAAAGTCATTTCTGACAGGTCCTCACACTTTTGACTGGTCCTCACACTTATGACCATCCTCACATTTATGCCCATGCAGCATCCTTAACAACCAAGTCACTCATTTCACAACTGCTTCTCTTCACCATGATGACAAGATAGGGCAAAAATGTAAAATGTGAGGACAGTCGTAAGTTCGAGGACTGGTCAAAAGTGCGAGGACCAATCAAAAATAACTTTTTCAGCCCTCTGAGTAGTCCATATGCATAAAAGGACTAACCAGAGGGCTGAAAAAAGTCATTTCTGACAGGTCCTCACACTTTTGACTGGTCCTCACACTTATGACCATCCTCACATTTATGCCCATGCAGCATCCTTAACAACCATGTCACTCATTTCACAACTGCTTCTCTTCACCATGATGACAAGATAGGGCAAAAATGTAAAATGTGAGGACAGTCGTAAGTTCGAGGACTGGTCAAAAATGCGAGGACCAATCAAAAATAACTTTTTCAGCCCTCTGAGTAGTCCATATGCACAAAAGGACTAACCAGAGGGCTGAAAAAAGTCATTTCTGACAGGTCCTCGCACTTTTGACTGGTCCTCACACTTATGACCATCCTCACATTTATGCCCATGCAGCATCCTTAACAACCATGTCACTCATTTCACAACTGCTTCTCTTCACCATGGTGATAAGATAGAGCAAAAAACGTAAAATGTGAAGACAGTCGTAAGTTCGAGGACTGGTCAAAAGTGCGAGGACCAGTCAAAAATAACTTTTTCAGCCCTCTGAGTAGTCCATATGCATAAAAGGATACAGCAATAGAGAGGGATGAAGGAAGGGAAGGGAAATTAGAGTAGGAGTGAAGGTAAGAGGGGGAGGAAGAGAGGAGGAGAAGGAGAAAGGAAGAGGAAGTAGGGAGGAGAAGAAGAGGGTTGGGAAGAGAAAGTAAGAAGGAAAGAAAAGAGAGGGGTGGTAAGTTTGAGGAGAAAGATTGCTGTACAATAAAAAAGATGAAAGGGAAGAAAGCCAATCCCAAACAAATATAAAGATATTAAGATAAAGAATGAATGGTTAAACTTTAAAGAATAAAAGAGAACAAATATGAATAAATAGACATGGTTGTTAAGAATGCTGCATGGGCATAAATGTGAGGATGGTCATAAGTGTGAGGACCAGTCAAAAGTGCGAGGACCTGTCAGAAATGATTTTTTCAGCCCTCTGGTTAGTCCTTTTGTGCATATGGACTACTTAGAGGGCTGAAAAAGTTATTTTTGACTGGTCCTCACACTTTTGACCAGTCCTCGAACTTACGACTGTCCTCACATTTTACATTTTTGCCCTATCTTGTCATCATGGTGAAGAGAAGCAGTTGTGAAATGAGTGACATGGTTGTTAAGAATACTGCACGGGCATAAATGTGAGGATGGTCATAAGTGTGAGGACCAGTCAAAAGTGTGAGGACCTGTCAGAAATGACTTTTCAGCCCTCTGAGTAGTCCCTATACACATAGCCATGGCCACCCGGTCACATGACCAGCTAGCCACGCCTACCCAGTCACATGGCCTCCAAGCCACGCCCACACAATAAGTCACGCCCACAATGGTGTCCTTCTTACCAATGTTAAAATCTGTTCACCTTATCCTATACACATAGCCATGGCCACCCGGTCACATGACCAGCTAGCCACACCCACCCAGTCACGTGACCAGCTAGCCACGCCCACCCAGTCACGTGACCAGCTAGCCACGCCCACAAAATAAGCCACGCCCACAATGTCCCTCTTTACCAATGTTAAAATCTGGTCACCTTAGACTAGGAGATGGTTAACTTTCAGATGCTCTGCTGAGATAACTATGCTTTAGTTTTAAGAAATGTCGGAGAAAGAAACCTGGATGCTCTGAGGAGCTCCAGAAAAGGATTCAGGAGGTTGGGTGGACTTTCCAGCTAAGGTAATTTACCTTAAAAATATGTGAACCTAATCAAAGTAGGAAGCCTGGGCCTTTTCCCCTCTTCCTTAATTCTGCTCAATGAATTATGTTTCCCATTTATAAATTCTTCAGATTATTTTTTAAATTGTTTAAATAAAGAAATCCCATTTGTAATATTCATTTAATCTTGGATGACTCGAAATATTATTTTATGGTAGGAATAATTGCTTAATTTTAACCAGATATGTAAGGATTGAGGAAAATCTTGGCATATTAAGAAATATAACAGCAGGGAAGATAGCCTGGCAGATTATAAATATAGCTAATTCCTGGTTAATATTGCAATGCTTTGTAGCTGAAGAGAGGTTCTCTATGCAATTTACCATTATTGTTCTGGGTTGATTCATGGTTGTGATCTAGTGTTATTCAATTACCTTGGGCCAGCTGTATATGCTTCAATTACAGATTCGCCAACATTAGTTCTGGGAATTCCAGCAAAACGAGCAGCAGAAAAACCTAGTCCTGACTCAAGTATCCTTTGTTTGAGAGTAAATATCACAATGATAGATATTTCAGCTGTGAGAAGGCCTTTGAGTAAAACTACATCCACTGTTATCCCATATTTAGGAATTTTCTTTTACGGGTCCTTCTTAATCATTTAAATTCATACTATATCAATGTATAGCCAGAAAATTGTCAATTAGTATATATTAGCATGGGTAAATAAAAATCTTCTTCAGATATGCTTTTATTTTTAACAGTGGAAATAATGCTTTCCTCTAAAATGTCATCCAAGCTGTCTGAAGCCTGCCTAATATATATAACATGCATCACTCAGCAGACTTCAAAAAACTATCATATGTTCATTGTGCATTTCCAGCCATTTGTCTTCCTATTATAGGAAAAGGGGGGGGAAATCCCTTCTGCCTGAGGCTTGAAATTTTATAAAAGCTTTTTCTGATAGCTCATTGTATAATGGGGAATAAGAAGTTATTGAAAAATACTGTAATTAAAAATAAAAACAGACATCTGACTATAAAGGAGGGAGCTAATTTAGATTTGGCTGGTTGATGGGTACATGCTTTTAATAGCTGTCCATATTTCTCTTCTCTTCTGCTTCTCCATGAGGAGTATTGTGTCAAAAAAAGATTTTTGAAGATACAGATTTCTAGGTTTAGTTGCTGTTGCTGAAATGTCTTCTGGAAATTATCAACAATCTGTTGATGTTTTCCCCATCTATCTCAAACTATGCATAAACATGAAGGATAAATCACCATCCTTCCACATACAGAGATCAACAGGGCTTCAGATTAGTAAGAGACAAAGGTGGGATTCACTTACCTTCCCTACCAGTTTGCAAATGTGAGTGCATGCACAGTAGTCGCACATTATGTCTGGGCAGGTGGGCGGAGCCTCCCGCAGTCACCGCTACCGGTTTGCGCAATCCGGAGAGAACCAGCTGAATCCCACCACTGGTAAGAGAGCAGTATTGTTCACTGCACATGAAGTCAGCAAAATAGTTTAGGAACAAAGCATGGACTTTATAGCAAACATATAGCTCAGTCTTCCAATGATTTATTGATATTGCTCGCTCACCAGTTGTAACCTCTCAGGGATGATGATTCTTCCATTTTAAGGCCTCAAATCACTGTTGTATCAGGCACCATAACGTTTAGCCTAAAGCAGCTGGAATGTGGAAAAATGTTCCAGCCTAGTAACTAGCAACTAGAGGCATTTTTCCAATGTTCTCTCAGCATGCTACTTGCAAAATAGACTCGAGATAGTAAAAAAACAAGGTACTTCTTGTAATTACAGTAGCCTTTACAAAAGTATACCCTTTATTACTAACTGCTTGAGCTTATTTTTTCCATCCTATTTAGTGCATTTTGTTTCCTCCTTGTCAGTTAGGTTCTGTTATTTTCTCATCTGCAGCTTGTATCAGTTAATCTGTCAAAGACCCTTTTATTATCTGCAGTACTGTTTTCCTCAAACCTGGTTTATACTGTGACCTATCAAGCCAGGAGAAAACGCCAGAAATAAAATGGAGGCAGGCTGAGGAAAAGGAAGTCTGTTTATTTGGTAGCCAGAAACTAGTGACAGTAGCATGTTTCTGGGATGGCTGACAAAATGGGGATGAAAGTATTGGGCTTTTATACATTCTTTGGGCTTTGTGATTGAGATGCCTGTTCCTGTGCAAGAATATGTCCTTCAATATTTTAATGTCCATTGCCAGGTTACTATGGGGTTATGTAGGGGTCATGGCTGGCTCTACAAGCAAAAGGAGAAATGCAAATCTTAGGTGTTTGTCCAAGCTAATCTTATCAGCTTTGGTTCCTTGCCTATTGTGTTGCTTATTTGGAGTCTCCTTGCTTATGAATAGATTGGCCCAGGCTTTCTGAATGGATACAAAATCTCCATTCCTAAAGATCAGCCTCTTCAAGCTTCTGCTTGAGGCTTTTTTTCCCCTATGGCAGGAAGACTAGGACAGCTTTCTGCCTTTGTTAAGATACTGTTAAGATACTGTTGGAAGAAATATCCTTCTGGGTTCAGTTCCAAGTGGGGACAAAGACACTGGAAACATGGTGGCTGATTGGAAAGATGGTTTTTAATGGTGGACAGGACCACATGGTTTGAGGTCCTGGGCAAAAAGCACACGGGGGAGGGAGGGAGGGAGGGAGGGAGGGAGAGAGAGAGAGAGAGAGAGAGAGAGAGAGAGAGAGATTTATACCCTCTGTTCGGCTTTGAATTTGAGCTTGTATTCTGATTGGTTGTCAGACTCCCATGGGGCCATGCAGGGGTAACTCCGTAGGTTGTGTCTTGAGTCCCAGGCTTGGTTGAGCCTTGCGGGGTGATGATATAATGACGGGGCTTTGGGCAATTCCCATTATGGCTCTGCTTGAAGAAGGTATATCTTTGCTATGTAGAATAGACTGGCCCAGGCCTTACTGGCCCATTGACAAAGGTGGGGGGTGGGCTGAGTTTTTGCCTCCTTTTTAGGGGAAATATTCTGCCCTTTTAATATTTCCCAAAATGTCTCTTTTTCCTAGGAGGGGGGTGGGTACTAAACTCTTGTTCTGAATAGCGTGCATGGACTCTTACAGATCCAAATATACTTATAGCCCTCTGGAGGTATCCAGAGAATGCAATTTAGATTTCAAATATGCTGAAGACATGGGTACATGTGCATATCTGCAGTCAATGGACTACTTCTAAAATATTTCCACATTGAGAGTTGAAATCTACTGCAGAGTCCACATGAAAATTTGATTGCTTCCACATTGCTGGCTTTCCATTAGTCATTGAAAGCAGAATTATTTCATAGCGCATTTATGTGGCTTTATAACTCTACTGCTTTTATTTTTTATTCAATTTTTTTTTTTACTGTGGATGCTTCATTGTACTGTTTTATATGACCTTGTAAATTGTTAAGAGTCTTATTGATCATAGCTGACATAAATCCAGTGCAACAATGAATGAACAAGCTTTACTGGGTGGAAATTGGCATGGCTTCTGCAAAAATAAATCCTGCTTCACAATATTTTAGAGTTTGTTTCAATATCCAATGCAGATGGATGAAGGTAACTTTGCCAGTACATAGATTTTTTAAAACATCTTTGACAATGTTTCATGTTAAAGATTCCTCAATAAAGAGTATCCTAATTGGTGACTTCTTGGAACCTTTGCTTTTTTATTTATTTATAAATCAACTTTATATTTTTGGTGAAATATGTTTGTATAATTATTGGTTAATAACATTAATGTTTGTTTTATTTTAGCTAACAAAAGATTTTTGCTAAAATGGTGCTACATGGTAAAATTGGGGAAAGGTAAATACTGAATTATAACCTTATTCATGTAAGGTTTCTTGTTGATTTGGGAAAGCAAGTGAAACAAGTTTACATTAAAATGCAAACACCCACAAAAATCACCTCATCACCTAAGATCAAAGCAAAAAAATTTTGGACAAAGATACACAGGTGATTAGAAAAGATGTTAGGGAAACATATAAATTATAAACCTGAATTGCTTTTATTAGGTATAATATCAAAAAAACTTGATAAGAAACGAATGTATTTAATATTACATATCTTAACAGCAGCGAGCATTATTTTCGCACAATACTGGAAAAATCAAGAAATACCACAAGATGAAGAAATAGTTAAGAAGATACCTGATTGTGCAGAAATGGATAGATTTTTTTTTTAATTTTTAATTTGATTTATATGCCGCCCTTCTCCGGAGACTCAGGGTGGCTTACAATGCGTTAAGCAATAGCCTTCATACTTTTGTATATTTATACAAAGTCAGCTTATTGCCCCCACAAACTGGGTCCTCATTTAACCTACCTTAGAAAGGATGGAAGGCTGAGTCAACCTTGAGCCTGGTAAGATTCGAACCTGCAGAAATTGCAGGCAGCTGTGTTAATAACAGGGTGCATTAAACCACTGTACTACCAAGGCTCCTTTGACATTGACATTGAAAATTAAGCAGAAAGAGGACGTAGAATATTATCAAACATGGAATTTATTTTACCAATGGTTAAAGGGGTGGAGATTAAGAATGTAATTTGTATTGTTAAGAAAATTAAATTCCCAAACAACACGATGTTTATAAAGCACTAAGAAATGTACTTAATAGAAAATCAATTAAAATAAAAAATAAAAAAAATCACCTCATCTCTAATATGAAAAATTAATTGCAATATTAATCCTTTTTCATATACTGTATTTTTTGGAGGGTTCATATACCGTATTTCACCCAAAAAGAGGATGAAAATCTGGGTGCATTTTATACTCCGAATGTAGCCCCGCCCAGTTTCTCAAACGGAGGTTTCAGAGGCTGAAAAAAGTATCAGAAGAAAAGCTTCAGAAAAAAAGGCCGCAAACAGAACTTCAGAAAAAAAGCCCCCAAACAGAGCTTCAGAAAAGAAGCCCCCAAACAGAGCTTCAGAGGCTTTTTTTCTGAAGCTCTGTTTTGGAGGCTTTCGGAGGCAGAAAATAAAGTTTTTTCTGAAATGGAGTTTCAGAAGTTTCAGAGGCAGAAAAAAAAGCAAAAAAAAAGCAAGGCACAGAGCTCACAACCAACCTGTTGCTAAAATTCACTTCTGGGAACAGCTGATAGGGGGTATTCCGGGAGGCCGATCCACCTGCCAATCAACTTTTTTCTTATTTTTCTTCCTAAAAACTAAAAGAAATGCCCAGAAATCCGATTGCGTTTTACAGTAATATTATTGACAGGGTGACACAAGGGGAGAATAAAAGAAAAGGATACCTGAAAAATACAACTCTTGTACTTTAGGAAAGCAATTCATTTCTATGTTTGACATGTTAGTCAATGCTCAGAATATTCCCATTTTGTACTATTTCTTTCTATTTAAATTATCTAATTTTAATTTGCTGAAAAGAAAAAGGTCTACCATAGTTTTGAGTGGAGAACGGTTATTATTCCAATATTGTTCATTATGTGGATTGAATCTGTTGTTGGCAAGGTAATGATTTGGTATTATCAGTACCATTGTGTTCACTAAAGAGAAAAATCCAGGAGTACAGCCCTAGCAATTTGCTGCATGCATTAACAAAATGCTGAACTGAAAATGTAGGTATTTGGTTGAATTGTTATAACGAAGCAATTACTATTGCTTGCATTAATTCTTTTCATCCCTCATCCCTCCACACAATGAATTCTACAGTCAATTCTAGTCTATTCATATTTTTTCCATCATTTCAACCCTCCTTTCTATAAACGTATAAAAGACAGAGCAACCCTATTTGACACAGGCTTAGAAAATGCTGGAATAACTTAACCAAATTTGGGAATATGCAAAAAAATAATCGTAAAAACTACAGTAGTCATCCCCTTCTCCCTCTCCCATCCAACATAAGAATTCAGCCTTGGGTTTGCCAGTCAAACTAACTACTTTAACTACCTTTTCCCTTCAGTAAATATAAATATGAATAATTTTCTTTTGTTTTTAATGAAACATGTATTTTTTCTAAAAAAAATGTTAAGTTTCAATCTTTACAAAATGACATTGACAAGAGTGAGCCTGTTAAGTACCACTTAGAAGAGTAGAAGTAACTTGAACAAGGCAGGGCTTCCATCACCAAGGGATCTGGGCAAGTGAATTAGCATAACTGAACTACATTCTTTAACTACATTTAATACCTGTGGGTTATTTAATGCATATAGTATGAGTCATCCACATACTTCAAAGGCATTTATGAAGCCAGTAAGGTTGACCCTTTTCCATCTTATAAATCTATAACAGTGGTGGGATTCAAAATTTTTTACTATCAGTTCTGTGGGCGTGGCTTGGTGGGTGTGGCATGGCTTGGTAGGTGTGGTGGGCATGGCTTGGTGGGTGTGGCAGGGGAAGGATACTGTAAAATTTCCATTCCCTTCCCACTCCAGGGGAAGTTACTGCAAAATCCCCATTTCCTCCTGATCAGCTGGGACTGATTGGGAGGAAATGGGGCAGAGAATAGATGGGGGTGGGGCCAGTCAGAGGTGATATTTACTGGTTATCCAAACTACTCAAAATTTCTGCTACCAGTTCTCCGGAAGTGGTCAGAACATGCTGAATAGCACCTCTGATCTATAAGATGAAAATCTTCCAAACCTATAGCTGAATACATGAGTGTGCATATCTAGCAATCATGATAGATAGTAGGGTTGTATACATGGCTACTCAAATATGAAACCATCAGATCTTATTCCCAGATATTTATGTTTAGAATTTACATCCTTATATACTTTTATTTGGTATTAGAGTTAAAAACAGTTACCAAAGGTGTCCTAATTCTTTGCGTTGCCCAGAGAAAAACATGCAGTCCTGGGTTACAACAACAAAGAAATAGCATCAAGATCACCAGAAGTGATAATACCATTTTATATCACACTAGCAAAGCTACATTTGGAATTCTGCATATACTAGTAGTTCTGGTCACCACTGTACATAAAAGATACTGTAGAACAGGGGTCGGCAACCTTAAACACTCAAAGAACCACAAAGGTCCTACATGGAAGCTCCCCATTCAATTCTGAAGCCCACTGGAAGTCTGGTTCCCCCACCATAGTCTCCTCCTAGCGTGGCATTCTTTTTCCTCTACCTGTCCTAAACGAAAACCCTATCAGTTGTGGAGCCGACTGGCAACAGGGAGCTGCAGCAGAGGATGAAAGAGCCACATGCAGCTCCAGAGCTGCAGGTTGCTGACCCCTGCCCTAGAAAGTGTGTGGCGAAAAGTCATAGACATGGTAAAGGGTCTTGGAGGATAAATGTTTGAGGGAGTTGAGTATTTCTATCCTATTGAAAAGAAGGATTAGGGAGGACATAATTAAATATATCAAGTGTTCCTAAGTGTTGGAAAGCATGTCTGTTTGCAACAGGTAGAAATACTGTAATCTAGCCTATTAAAATATGCTTTGGTTGTATAAATAACATGTATTCTTTTAGAAAAGCTAAATAACACACCAAGCTTAAAAGTATTATTCATCAATTGAAGTTTCAAAAAGTTACTGTAATTTAAGGTAAAACAAAAATTCAGCTCAGTTGCTTGCTTTTTCAGATTTTGCTTTGACTTGAATAATTTAACTTCTATTACTTAAATAAAATTGAAATCGCTAGAAGTATTTAGAGAGTTTTAAAAATATGCTCTGTAGGAACAAGTTGACTTCATTTTCCAGATCCTTTGATAGTTGCTTAAAATTGCCTGCAGTGGTTGAAATTAAGCAGGGACAGAGTCTTTGTTCACCCATGAAATTGTCTTACCTATCTAATTGTAGACCTAGTGAAATAATCACATTTGTGGCTTATTTACAGCTTTAGGAAGGAGAAGATAAACTACTTATCCATCTGCCATATTCTCCCTTTCTTTCCTTAGTTTGAATATGTAAAAAAACCCTGCACATTTACGTTTGCAAAATTATGTTGCATTGAATTTCATATAATGTTGGGGTTAGCTCAGCTTCTTTTCACTGGAGATAATCATTGAAACATGCTGTGCTTAAACCTTGCATATAACTATGTAGTCAGATTATGTGGAATGTGAAATTACAAGAGCAATTATTATAACTCAAGTTGTCAAAATGTGACTTATAAAAAATAAAATGTCAAAGAAAAGTAAATCCATATGATAAAATATATGAAGAAAAAGGAATGGATATTTTAAAATGTCATTTTAAAAAGAACATAGGCAAGACTCACTCAAAAATGAGGCTCAGAATGAAATCTCCAAGTTGATATTAACCTCTGAGAACTTCTTGGCTGTAGTACAGAAATGGTTTGTTACTACTTTTCTCATGAATTTTTGCAAATTTAGCTTACAGCTCTAGTGTTTCCTGAAGGTTTCCTATCCACATCTGCTCCTCCTTAGCTTTTGAGTCATGTGATGTAGCCATATGTTGAAAATATATTTAATTTAAATTTAATCTTGTATTTAAAATTATAATTGTAATAGTAAAAGCTAATGCAAACTAAAAGAAAGAATGGTAGAAAGGGTAAAAAGCATAAAGTATGGAAAAAAGTAAATAAATAGCATGTAAAGGAAATATAGGTTATATATACACAGTAACTGAAACAGGGATTTGTTTATAGGTAAGAGATAGGATATGGGATGAAGAGATCATTGGATATAAATTAAAAGAGTTAAAAAGTTACCTAAATTGTTGATCTCTTTCAACAAGGTTAAAAGTAACACACACACACACACACACACATGTTGTTTGAAAAGATCAAGTAAAAATAACTTTTTACTTCTTCTTAATTTATATCGAATGATCTCTTACCTATAAACAAATCCCTATTTCAGTTCTTCAGTCAGCAAAAGTTTATTGCCAGAAATAACAATATATCTATTTTAACCTTGAACAAATAAACCAATTTTTATTTCTTCTTTTTACCTCTAACAATCTTAATTTTTAGTCCATTCAAGTAATGTCATAGAATTTGATTTCATTTCTTTTTTATCCTTCCCACAAGATTCATCCGAGATTTAATAAACCTTGTTTGTAAATCTAATATAAAAGAATTATCTAGGTCACTCTCTTAGTTTATTATTGTAATTCCCTTTTGATGTTTAATGAATCAACCAATTTGTTTTGTATCCTGATGAAACATCTTTTTCCATATCATTCTTTTAGCCTATCATTTTTAAATCAATCTTTAGTGACACTCTGTTTTATCAGAGAAAATGTGTCCCTCATCTACCATTTTAAAACATATTTTGGACATAATAAATTATAGTTAATTCAAACCTGGCCATTCTTTAATAATTGTGTAAGATAAGTACTTTTTCCTGAGTGTCAAGATATATAAACAGAGAAGTTGCCCCCTTTTTAATTTTGCATGGGACAAATTCACAGAACATATGCAGTTTAAAATGAAATGTGTTAATATTTATATTATGTAAATATTTAAAGCAAATGTAATATGCATTCGCGTTTATCTAAAACACTTTTGAAATCCTCATTTAACTATCATTAATCCCAAAGAAATATTGTGAATATCTGATATCAATCCATCCATAATTTCTCATTATTCATGTATATGTCCTTGAAAATTACAATTGCATTGGCAACCACTGATATCTTTGATCATATACCCACAAAATATGAGAATAACTTCTGAAAGGAGTGGGTTAGATTGTGTTGAAAATATATTTTGAGATTCCCCAAATTCACCAAGGATTATCAATGTATCAATTTTTAATATTCACTATATTTTGGGCATTAACTCTAACATGAGATCTTCCAAAATAGTTAACAATTCACATGTCATAAACATTATACCTGGAAACTTAAATTGTAGAAATTCAATTATGTCTTGCAAATACACTCCAAATAAAAGTTGCCCCTTGTGTAAGCTTGTTATATTTCCAGCTTCTGTATAATGTTATCCAAACTGTCAGGTTGTCAAGAGTGGAACAGGAACCACATACTTCAAGAGGGAATAAAATTAACAAAGATAGAATTAAACATAATGCTCAATAAATCGGAGACCTAACAAGCCGTATATTGTGTCCCAATAGCAACCGAGCACAATAAAGCACATAATATCTCAAATATGTATGAATAAATACTGTAGACTTTAACAGAAGTTCACTAACCTACATTAAATTGAATCATGTGACTGCTAATGAAACAAATAATTAGAAGGTGAATATTTAATAGAGAATAAAATCAACAACGTTGAACAAACTGGAATAGTTTTGGGATCAGATGATTTGCTCCCACAAGCCTTTCTAATCATGGATGAGCTTCTGTATATATCATGAAAAAGTTGCATCCAACATAGCTTCATTATGAGTAAAGATAAATAGAGACTTAGCACAAACAAGTCATTAGGATCTATTTTATATATGGCACAGATTAAAACACAGATTAAACATGTATTAATAAGGGATGCAGTGGCTCAGTGGCCAAGATGCTGAGCTTGTCGATCAGAAGGTCGGCAGTTCAGCGGTTCGAATCTCTAGCGCCGCATAACAGAGTGAGCTCCCGTTATTTGTACCAGCTTCTGCCAACCTAGCAGTTCGAAAGCAAGTAATAAAATAGGGACCACTTGGATAGGAAGGTAACAGTATTCCGTGTGCCTTTGGCGTTTAGTCATGCCGGCCACATGACCACGAAGAAGTCTTCAGACGCTGGCTCCTCAGCTTAGAAATAGAGATGAGCACCACACCTAGCGCCAGAAACGACTAGCACTCATGTGCGGGGGAACCTTTACTTTTATTTTAATAAGGGGTTATATCCATTCACAGTTCAAGTTTGATGCAAGCATCTCAAATATGTGCTCACTGAATCTTTTCAGTTAAAAGTGCAAAGCATGAAGAAATTTCAGTATAATCATATTGATCTGTATTACATAAAAATATAAATAAAATATCATCCGAATACTAACCAAACAAATTATGTTTCAAAAATACAATTATTGTAGTGAAACTGTGCTCAACAGCTAACTTTGGTGCATAGACACTAGTAGTCTACCTTGTTTCCCTGAAAATAAGATCCTGTTTTATATATATATTTTGCCACCAAAAAAGGCACAAGGTCTTATTTTGGGGGAGAAATGTTGTCCACTGACTCACCTCACTTGCACACGTCGCCCCTGGCCTCCTTTTCACTGTCAGAGGCCTTCAGGAACTTATTTGGCCATCAAGGCTTTCCTGAAGGCTTCTGTAGCCAATAACACAGCTCTGGATTGATCCCTAGCTCTGTCATTGGCTAGAGACGCCTTTAGGAAAGGCCTTTAGGAATTGCCTCTGTACTGATCACAGAACTCTGGATCGATCCAAAGCTCTGTTATTGGGTACACAGGAAAGCCTTGCTGGCTGCAGAAGAAATGGGCCGAGGTGTGCGAGGCGTGGGCTGCAACTATCCAAAGGTAAGTAGTAGGGCAACTGCACCCCCCCAGCTTAATTTTTACCCATGCACCCTGGAGTGGGCAGGGTCTTAATTACGGCTTATTTTGGGGGGGGTAGGGCTTATATTGGGCACATATGTAAAAATCAAGCTATAACTTATTTTCTGAGTGAGTATTTTTGGAGAAACACAGTATTAATCTGATCCAGCATGAGATTTGAAAAAAAAAATTGCATTATAGTGCAACATATTGAAATCCAAATATCCTTATTTTTTAAAGTATAGGTAACAGATGCATTATAGTGTCATAGAGTCAACATCAAACCATTTATTTTATTGCTGAATTATGAGTTGTCTTTTTTTTTTAAAAAAAATTGGGGCTTGAATTACAAATCTGATTCCTACAGGCAAATGAACAGTGAGTTTTATCAACCTCTTTTTGAACAATCTTGCATATGAAAAAAATACTCAAATTTAATTGTGTAACAATCAGAGTTCAACCAGATATGATTCTGTACAGAAAACATTCCCCCCCTCCATGAGAAACACACCTTCATATAAGCTTCTGTCTACATTCTCTCTAGTCTAGACTAGCCTTTCTAATGTCCTTCAGATGTATTGGATTATACCTCTAATAAAACTCTAACAAAACCCACCATAAAAATACTTCTGCTATCGTAATTCTCTAATTGGAAATTCATGATTAGTTTTTCAGCACATCTCAAAGGCATCAGGCTGGAGAAGATTGATCTAGTTCCAGGTGTGTCATTTCATCTGCAGTTTGCCTACATGAGTTATAATCTTCTTTATATTTCTACACCTTAGCTAGGTAGAATAAATTCACACATCATACTAAGCTTTTTTAAATCTAATTATACTTCACTAAATGACTCATACTTTAAGTTACCAAGCATAGTAATTTAAAACCAAGCAAACATTATGAATTCTTTCCTTTTTTGTTAATGCTTATTTCAATGTTAAACTCAGAATTTCTTTAATAATTTGATCAAGTTGGAATACTAGAAGTTGAGCCATATTTCCGTTCACATTCAAGAATGTTAAAAACTTTGTTGCTTGTTCCTTTGTATTGTATTATTGTTATACATTATTATTTGGTAAATGCAATATAACCAGTACCTTGCAGTGTCTTTTTTTAAACGTGAGAATTTGTACACTTAAGAGGCAGCATCTACCTGACTTTGGTTGATCTTGAAAAAAGCTGAGCAGCATTGAACCTGATTAACACTGGTTGGCTGATTGCCAGGAAAACCGAGAGTTGTAAGTGAGGCTGTAAAGATGGAGAATTTCCTGCTATGGCAAATCACTTTTGTATTTTGCCAATAGAAAGTGCGCATTAGAGGCCCTCTGAATTGACTTAAGGGAGAATATTTTTGAATGTTTCTTGTATCTGTTAACTATTTTCTAATTCCTAAAAATGTTTACCAAGAGTTATTTAAACAATAATTACCAGATACTGAATATAATTTAGTAATATCCAGTGGTGGGATTCAAATAATTTAACAACTGGTTCTCTGCCCTAATGCCTGGCAGGATGGGCATGGCCATGGTGGGTGTTGTTGTGGCTCTGTTACCTGAGCCTGTGTCATCGGCAGGAGAGGACTCCGAGAGTGAAGGAGAGGAGTTGACAAGGCCTCCCTCTCCAGGACCCTCCTCTCTGGCAATGTCTTCGGTGTCCGCTGAAGGTCAAGAGATAGGGCTGGGGCCAAGCACGTCCATGCAGCCACAGGTGGACAGTAATGAGGGAGATGAGTCTTGGCTGGATCCTCGGCAGTGTCGCAGAGATAAGCGGGTGCAACAGAAGAAGAGGCGTGCCAGAGATTAAGCTGAGTCACTGGACCACACCCCACAGGGTATAAAAGGGGTGAGGTGGCCATTCAGACTCTGTGACAGACAAAACTAACTACTATCGAGTCACATTGCATCTTTGGAAACAACATTATCTGCCTTGGATTTAATTATGGACTGGACAATTCTTGAACTGTGTGTATCTTGTTTATGAGTAAAGTTCTTGGCAAGCAGCTACTGGGTTGCTGCCAAGCCTCTTATTGGAAGAATTTGTTGTCTGCCAGTTTATTTAACCCCCGGCTGTCTGTTTGTGTGCATGTGTGAGATGGGGACAGAACAGGTGTGGCCAGGAGGTGTGACAGGCAGCACTCAGCCTCCTGCACCCCCCTGGGAGCAAAAATGGGCCATGGGGATGCTGCCCCCCCGCACCCCATTTTGGACTGACTGGTCTCCCTGCAGCCTCCTGGGAGCAAACCAGGCCATGTGGGGGGCTGCGCCACACCGCCATGCCCCATTTTGGGCCTAGTACGCCTCCCTGCAGCCTCCTGAGAGCAAAAATGAGCCATGGGGGCATACCACCTCTCCCGGAACGCATTTTGGGCCTAGGAGGTCTTCCTGCACTAACCTGGAAGCCCTGGGTCTTCAGAGAGGGGCGGCATACAAATTGAATTAATAATAAATAAATAAATAAATAAAATGGATCATGTGGGGACTCATGGAAGGGGCGGGGAGGGGAGGGGCCAGCCAGCAATTTAACTACTGGTTCGCTTGAACAGGCTCGAACCAGCTGAATCCCACCACTGGTAATATCTATGTATATAACATAGTAATGTAGAGCTAAACTACAAATTATTTCTAAATAAGGAAGAGATCTATTTACTTGTAGACAAAAACAAAATTGAGAAGCAAATACTGCACTCTTTCAGAAAAAAATATTGGTTTTCTTCTACACCAATTCATTTGAATATGATGCTTTGACAGCGGCATAGAATATATCTTTATTGGCAGATAATTTGTGAGGGGAATCTAATTTGAAATTCAATGGTGCATATCCTGTAAAATAAATTGCACACATACGATAGTTCATCACTAGTAAAAATACTGTATTGTGGGAATGAGAGAAACTGAAAATTGGTAGCAGTTGAAAGATTGAAAATAGGAAGTTACATCTTTGATTCCCTTGTGCTTTCAGTGAAGGCCACCACCATCCAAGGATGTTTTATTTGGGGCTTTTAAAAAGACACACCTTCAAATATGTTCTTTGAGCAAATAAAAACTTTTAAAATAGTTTTTAAGCATTCATTTCAGCCTTTAGTGCATTAAATATGTTCTTCTGATTGGTTTTCATTCATCTTTAACAAGATAAATTTGTGAGGTTGACTTTTTCTAATTTCTTAGCTTGCTTTTTGTTTTGTAAATTTGGTTACCCTGACTACTGACTAGAATGGAAAAGTTAAAAACACAAAAGCAAAAAAAAAAAAAAAAGAAAAAGTAATAAAATATATTACACATTAAAATGACTCAATCTAAATTTTAAAACAAATTATAAAATCTTGGTTGCCCAAAATATTATTAGCTTTTCAATACGTTTAGAAAAAAATAGCTCATAAAGAGAAAGCAAACATATCTGAAATACAAATACAAAACCTACAGCCTTTAAACTGTAGTTTTGTAATGCCCTGTTAACACATTTAAGAATATCAAACTAAAATCAATCAATAATTTTATTTATTTATTTATTTATTGGTTCGATTTATATGCTGCCCTTTTCTGGAGACTCAGGGCGGCTTACAATGGTTAAGCAATAGCCTTCATACTTTTGTATATACCTGTTTAGTAGGGATTTTGCCCCTCCCCCCAAAGCGGTGTTCCTTTTTATACAAAGTCAGTTTATTGCCCCCACAAACCGGGTCTTCATTTTACCTACCTCGAAAGGATGGAAGGCTGAGTCAACCTTGAGCCTGGTGAGATTTTAACTTGCAGTAATTGCAGGCAGCTGGTGTTACTTAACAGTGCATTAGTCTGCTGCACCACCAAGGCTCTTTAGCCAAGATTTTGTCCTGTTATATGGAAACTTATAAGTGCATATTTTTACTCTGTACCTTGAATAAGTTCACATTGCTTATTCAGTTAATTCACTCATTTTGATTCTATGCTTCATGTTATGTAGACTTAGTTGTACTTCATCTTACTTTTTTTAAAAGTAATTTTTCTATAACTCTTGAAGATTACAGGTAACAAGTCCTATCTTAAACTGTAAAAAAGGGGAGGGGCTAGTGCTTTTGCCTATAGTTACATGAGTATCCATTATTTTAAAACTACCACTACATCTTTAGCATGAATTCATTAGCAATATAGGCAGATTCAATATAAATCAATCTTACAGTTAGTTGACTCAGGTAAAATAAAGTCCTATGTTATTTCTGAGTAAATACACATGGGATTGTTCTAATGAAAAGGATATTATATTATGGAATGAATTCTATTACTTTGTTCAGAGTATACAAATGAGTGTTTTGAGTTTGCATCTGAAGCTTAAAAATTCAAAACAGGCCAGTTCTTTTGTATATCTTAACCAGGGGTGAAATTTGATCAGTTCGGACTGGCTCGGGCGAACCGGTAGGGATGAATTTGAATTGGTTTGCTGAACTGATAAAAACCACCCCTGGTTGGCCTTTCCCGTGCCCGCCCGCTCGCAGATCACCGCTTCTGCCTGCTCGCTTGCCTCTTCCAGCTGCTTGACCCATTCAACGTTAAATGCTGCAGCAGAGAAAATCCGATTTTTTCTCCCTTCATTCACAGCAGAGCTGCTGAAGCCTGTCCCTTTAAGGTACTTCGACCCCCGGGAGGGAGGGGCCAGTAGACCATAAAGGGAGCAGCAGCTGCACTGTCACTGCGTTATTTTATTTGCCAGCTGAGCTCATCATTTCTGGACTGTCAGACTCTCCGTAGCTTGCTAACTTCTTATTTATTTATTATTTATTTATTTATTATTCGAATTTCTATACCGCCCTTCTCCTTTCGGACTCAGGGCGGTGAACAGCCAAAATAAAAACATTTGTACATAAATACGATTAAAAATAGATTTAAAATAATTAAATTTGGCCCATAGTTTAAAATTTATCAATTTAAAATCCATATCAAAATTTAAAACCAACCATAAAATCATAAAATCAAGAGAGACCGGCTAACTGAAAGAGATGAGTTTTTAGGGCCCGACGAAAGGTCCGGAGGTCGGAGATCACTCGTATCTCTGGGGGTAGATTGTTCCAAAGGGTAGGTGCCACCACAGAGAAGGCTCTCCTCCTGGGGGTCGCCAGCCGGCATTGTCTAGCCGACGGCACCCTGAGGAGGCCCTCTCTGTGGGAGCGAACTGGCCGGTGGGAGTAAGCTACTACGCATGTCCATCCACCCACATTCCTTCACTCACTTTTTCCTTTGTTCTCTTGCCACGGGTGCCGGTTGCTGAAAGGCAGCTGGCCCAAATTACTTCCAAAATGTAACAATTAACTTTTCTTAGTTAGTGAGGTGTTTTATTTTCTTTATAACAAATAAATGAGTTTTATTAGAAACCTTCCTCGTGTTTCTTTTTCGGAATATTGCAAACAAGGATAAGCCTCGATTCATCTCCTCTAAACCAGGGTAATTAGTCCCAGAGCCAAACATGGGATTAATAAATGCCCTAACATGCACTGTGAATGGAGGGAGAAAAGTTCATCTTCTCTCTGCCACAGCATTCACTATGAGCCCTTCTGGTGCTCATACAAACATTTTTTCCTACCGGGTTCAGTGGACATGGCTTTGTGGGAGGGTCATGTGACTGAATGGGTGTGGGCGTGAGTGACATCAAGTTAGCCATGCCCACTCAGTCACAGGACTCACCACCACCAAGCCATGTCCACAGAACAGGTAGGAAAAAAAATTGAATGTCATCACTGATCTTACCCTCTATCCCCAGTTGGCCCTCGGGAGTGACAGTGCATCCAATAGTATGTGTCTAGACACTCATTCAACCCTCAGTGCTAGCTAATTTTATTTATTTCAGAGGCTGGGAAGCATCTGAGAAGCTAGAGTGTCACAAAGCAAAACAACACAATGGGCCTTTTCAACAATTCATCTGAATCTGATATAGATACCAGACACATTCTCAAACACAGAATAAGGAGGCTGAAACACAGTGTTCGCCAGCTTCTCATATATTGTTGTCTTGTGACCTATTAGGTCAACCAAAATTTCCAAAGTGTCCACTCAGTTCAAAGATTGAATTGAGACTACATTGACCATCTGCAAAAGCAAGAAATCAGATTTTATTTTTCATTCCTTTTGATTTTCTGGTAGAGTTTAAGAAGACAATAACTTGTTTGTCACTTTAAGAGCTGGATTGTTTAGTAGCTCATTTTGTACTATAAATGAAACTGTTGAATAGCCAACAGATGGGTCCATCCTTTGACTGGCTTCAAGCACATATCTTCGGCCAAGATGCGATAGATTTTCTAAGTGAATTGTTCCTTCAGTAATCTAATATACCTGTGACATATTTTCCTCTGAAAACGGTGTTTCCTCCGTGAGAATAGCAGGTTTATCAGAAAAAAAGGAGATTAAACTGAAATGGAATTGGTAATCATAAATTCAATGCAAACGAGTGTCCATGCCAAAAATGCTGTTGAAGCTAATAATGTTGTATTTATAACCAGCGGTTACATCCTCTGGAAAAGCTGTTCTTAGTACACATGATGTGCCAAGCAGAATTGTGAGGATTTGCTTCTCCTTCTAATTTTCACCATGCCACTAAATACCTCTAAAGCTACGATTGCACCGTGTTTAAGCCCAATTTGGGCAAAAGTGTGCTCAGCTGGTGCTCCCAGACAGAGTGTTTAGTTAGGCACCCTGCTAAATTGTGGTTTCCCTTTCTTTAGCATTTGTTGATTGAAAACAGTGAACTATTCAGAGGAAGGACATTGTTTCTTATTGGATCAAATAAATCTCAGGTTAAGCACACCAGGTTACATTGATGCTCTCCCTTGCATTTTAATCTTTATATAGAGTTTATTCTAATTTGTGATTTTCAACATTTGGTCCTGAATGTATAGTGGGAGGACTTGATTTCCTTCCCACACTTTTTCAAACTGGATAAATGAAGAAGCAGTGTTTCATTGTGAATGTTTTCAGCATTTCCATTATTACTGGAGTAAAGAAAGTGAAACAGAATGTTAAAAAATGTTTAACGTACACTCATAAAGGAAGACAAGGTTTCTTGCTTTCCTGATTAAATATGTTAACATAAGAAAAGCAGCAGGAAACTCACTCTCTTCAAGAGTAGAATTAACTTTTGAGTACTGTGAATTGGAATAATCACTCCTAATTTCTGGCATATTTTTCTTTCATTCATCCAAACTTTTATTTAAAAGTTTGCTGTCTCTTTTTCATCTCTAGTCTTACCCTTAAAGCATTCTCTCTATCATGATCACAATCACTATTCCAGTGGGAAACTCCATTTTGATAACTTGAAACATGACATTAATTTCTTGTTACTTCAGGCAGAGCTGGATTGCTTCTGACTGTTTTTCAGTGTGCTGATAAGAGTATAAATGAGAAACAGAAAAGAGAGAGAAAGAGAGACAAAGAGAGACTTTTTTGCAGGTAGTTAAGAAACAGATAGCTTCTGTGACTGACACATGGTAGAGAACTATCTTTATAAGCAAAGACTTTTTCCTTTTGTTCCTTTTACTTTAAAAAAAACAGTTCACCTTATTTTTCAGAGTATAAGATGCTCTGGACTATAAGACGCACCTACCTTTTTTTGGGGAGGAAAACAAGAAAAAAAATCTGCCTCTGCCTCCCAGCAATTTTCCTCCTTGCAGCAAACAGCAAACAGCCTATTTCAATTTCATTTTCATTTTCAGCACAACCTAATTAGCAGAAGAAGAAAAATCTGCCTCCCAGCTATTTGCCTCCTTGCAGCAAACAGAGGATGCCCACGCAGCAATAGGCAATGGCAATCCCTGCAGCCAGAAACAGCTGAGGATTGGGAGGCTGACCCCGCCAACAATCAACTGCTTGTGCTAATCAGGCTGTGCTGAAGCTGAAATGGGCTGTTTGCTGCAAGGAGGTAAATTGCTGGGAGGGAGAAGCCAAAGGGTGGGGCTATATTCGGTGTATAAGACACACCCAAATTTTCACCCTCTTTTATGGGGGGGAAACTGCGTCTTATACTCCGAAAAATACGGTACTTTCTTTTTATGGATTCTATTCATGAAAAGTTTAATTGCTTATAAATGTTCGTTTATAAAATGTTTAAAATGCCCCAAATTAAGGGACTACAGGGTCGTAAAAAAAAAAGAAAATTTAAAAGTCTCTAGGCATTGCACAGGATAACAATAAGAGATTGTTGTTGTGGGGAAAATAGCAATAGCAATAGCACTTAGACTTATATACTGCTTTACAGCCCTCTCTAAGTGGCTTACAGGGTCAGCATATTGTCCCCAACAATTTGGGCCCTCATTTTACCCACCTTGGAAGGATGGGCGGCTGAGTCAACCTTGAGTCTGGTGAGATTTGAACTGCCAAATTGCAGGTACCAGCAGCAGCAGAAGTAGCCTGCACTCTAACCACTGCACCACTGTGGAGGAATAGGAGGAAGGTGTTGGATATATTCACCACCTTGAGTTATTTGTAAAAATAATATAAAGAAATAAACTTGCATATCTGGTGCTGATACCTCCCTACCAATTGGGCCCTAAAGCCTTCCAGAACAGCTATATTTTGGCAAGCTTCCTGAGGGCCATGAGATTGGGAATAACCCTCACCTTTGAGGGAAAAGTGTAATTTGGAATGTAGGCTTTTTAACTTCAGAAAAACTTGGTTTCAGAATTCACGCACCCTTAAGATTAGCTGTGTTGACACACTCCATATATTCAACAACCAGAATTGATAAAAAGTACCTAGGCACAATCTATTTAAGATTAGCCACACCAGATTATATTAATTGATTATGGCCTCCACCTAAACCTTTTCTCAGAGCTTGAAGTTTGGTTCGTGGAAACACCTGTCCTCACTCAGGTATCATGATTTTTTAGTGTCTGAGAGTTGACCAATTTTATTGATTTTTCATACCTGTATCACTGAAGAGATGTAGTAACTGTATTTATTTTAAAATATAGTTTGTAAGATGGTACTTCGATACATATGCAGGCTGCCCTAATAATGATAGCATATGATCGTATTTTCTTTGCAACTGCAGTTCAAAAATATAGGCAGAACTACTAAAATACTATTCTCCCAATAATTTCAATTTATGTAAACTGAGGTTGAGTTGCGATTATTATTATTTTTACAATTGAATTGCAATAGGTTCTTGTTGATTAGTCAAGTATATGTCAGTAAGTTTTATATAAGATTTTTCTATATTAATACTAAAAATATAGATATGAATATGAAACAAGTAAATATACTATCATTACAGAGGTTGCAGACATGGTCCTGCTTCTGTTCTCTATTCAGGAGGAATGTATATCTTTTTAATTTTTGTTTAATAGGAACAGATACATGTTTTGTTAAGAACAGGTTTCTTTGGTATGCTGATCTCACCACACTTATTGATCCAATTCTCATTGTTTCTGAATATATGTTCAGAGCATAGACACAGACTGAATTCTCATAGCTGATGATACTAGTGGAGACAACTAACCTGATTGAAATAGATGTCAAGCAATATTCCTGATCACCACTCTAAAGCAAGCCATTTATTTTTCTTAGGAACTGCAGATTCAGATAGATAGATCAAATTCTTTATTGGCTTTTCGTTACTTATTGTGATTATTCTTTATTTATTGTGATTGGACACCCAAGGAATTTGCTTTTGGTGCATACGCTCTCAGTGTACATAAAAAGAAAAGATACATTCGTCAAGAATCATAAGGTACAACACTTAATGATAGTCATAGGGTACAAATAAGCAATCAAATCATATCAGGAAACAGTCAATATAAATGTAAGGATTTATGCTTTGCTTAGCTTAATTATCAGCCAAAAAACTCTACCAGAACTATGTGCAAACAGCAGCAATAAAATAATACCTATTAGCATCTATTCAATAAAAGGTCGTGATGCCCTTAAAATAACATGATAGCAGTATTCCAATATTTGTGTCGATCCTGAAACTGACATACATGTAGCCACTTTTGCTTTTTTTGGTCAGAGCTGGAATTACACCAAGAAGTTGCCAATTTGATAAATTCCTAATAATCTGACTTTGATTGAATATGACTGCCTTGGATTATTCATTCTGGGAATTTATTACTTGCAATCTTGACAATTTGAGGTTGCCACAAAGAAGTGGGGGGTCAACCTATTTTCCAAAGCACCAGAAGGCAAGGCAAGAAACAATAGATGGAAACTAATCAAGAAGAGATGCAACCTAACAGTGAGAACAATTAACCAGTGCAACAACTTGCTTTCCAGAAGTTGTGGGTGCCCATCACTGGAGGCTTTTAAGAAGAGACCGGGCAGCCACTTGTTTGGAATGGTATAGGACCGTGATGGCGAACCTATGGCATGCATGCCAGAAGTGGCATGTAGAGCCATCTCTCTGGGCACACCAGCCATCACCCGTTGTTCTTCTGGGTTCTGGCGCGCACATGCATGCTGGCCAGATGGTCTTCACACGGCCATGTATGCCAGAAACCAAAAGACCAGATGATCAGCGCGCATGCGCACTTTGGAAACTGGCAGCTCAGCTTCCCCGTGTGTGCATGTGCGCTAGGGAACTCCTCTTCTGGTTTCTTGCGCTCCTGCATGTGCGCACCGGGAAGCTGCTCTTCCAGTTTTTGGCGCTCCCGCACGCACACTCCCATTTCGGCACTCAGTGCCGAAAAGGTTCGCCAACACTGGTATAGGATCTCCTGCTTGTGCAGAGGTGGATTAGCAGACCTCCAAGTGTTAAATTGGGTGAGTGAAGAGACTGGAAACAGGCTTCAGACAACAGCTCTTTATTTGTTAACTATGTACAATCCAGCAGCTTGCTGGTCTAACAGCTTGCCCTTATATAGGGAGCTGTCAGGGAGTTCAACCAATCATGTTTGAGTATTCTTCCTGCTCAAACAATGGACCTGAGAGAAAATCTTCAGTGTCAGTATCTAAAACCAACTTTATTATTCTAAAATTATGTTATTGAAGATGGGGAGAAATCAAAAACATAATCAAAGATCCACCATATTTCAACCAAAGCTGTATCACAAAAATATATAGTTTTACTATCACATATAGGTGATTTGGAGGAATATTACTTTTTATTGCACCTAGAAAAAAAAAATAACTGAAGGATTCTTGCACTGAAAGTGCAATTTCTAGAAATAAGCTAAAATTCATATTGTCTCCACTGTTCACAAAATACTTTCAGAAAACAGTGTCTCAGTGCTTGCACTGAAGGACTGCATTATAGACACATAAATCAGCCAGTAGTATCCACATATATAAAGTGAAATAAGAACCGTTCTTCTTTGTATCACAGTTAACATTTTCACATTTCTTTGAGGCTACATGATTTTTTTTTTAGCACACAATAAAGCAATCTGGTTAGGTGCATTTATCTTTCTTTCTAGGAGTCAGTAAAAATAGTTAAAAATCTATAATCCACTGAAGAACAAAGAGGAAAGGAGATATCCATTCACACATTTCAATTAAAGTAAGACAGTGAATTATATTAATAGCATTTTTTGTGGAATTTAATAGGATCTGCCCTTGTTTTTATGTATTTCTTGACATAGATTTCTTCAGAAGATGTATCAACAGTAACAGAAAAAAAGGACAAACTGACATTGGGACGAGACTGTACCCCAAATATGGCTGCAGATGCAAGGTTGATATACAATCTTGTAATTCTCTCTTTATTTTTTGAAATTCAATTGTTCAGTTTACATAATGACATAATTCTTGAATGAGAAAGGCATCTGGATTTTTCACATTTCATGTATCTGAAGGCAAAATGATTTTTTTTCACATCTGTTTTGGGAGGGAGACTAGAACTCTGAACTAAATAATGATGACATGAAAATATACTTGGTGCCTTCCTACAGTTAGAATTGAAATTAAAAAAATGATAGGATTTCACCAGAGATGGAAAATGGATATTAACTTATATACCGCTTATCATTTCCTTTAAAATATATATAAATGACGAGCAAAGGGAAATATTTTTTGTATCTAGTACCAAGTACATTTTCTGAATGTAGTATAAACATGTAGTATAAAGGCCTAGTATAAACATGTGATTTAATGCTTGGTAAATAGTCATAAGAGTGTATATTTATTATGTAGCCTCAGGAGAAAGATTTTTGAAAATACTAATGAAAATACTTCTAATAAATCTCAAACCTGACTTATTTCTTAATTTGCAATGTTTATACCTTTCCTAGTCCCAAAAGATTCCAAACAATGTACAACAGCAAAATCAGTTGTTCTACAATCCACAATAATAAAAACATAGATTAAATATCTAAGACAGAGGCCCTCATACAAATCACCTCAGATTCTCATGGCTTGCTGGAACAATACAAATTTTACCTGTTTGCAGAATATTAACAGGGTAGAGGCATCACATGCCTTGGGACAGATGTTACAAAGTGGAAAATATCATGGAGGAAGATCTATGGTTGTCAGTTCTTCAAGCTAAACCAAACTAGAAAACAATGTTATGAATGCTATTATTACTTTATTATAGAATTACAATAACAAGAATCTTGCAAGTCTGAATGTACTTCTCCCCTCTTCTTTAGGAAGGATCAAGTCTACCTTTCTTCTAACTGGCTGATATTTTGATTATAGACTTTCTTCCTGCTTTCAACTTTATTCTATTATAGCCTATTACAATAACCCATGACCTATGACCTTCCCAAGGAGAGGAAGATTCTCATTAGACATTTTCCATTGAGGACCTGTATATTGCACGAGTCAAAAAGAGGGCTGTGAAAATATTGACAGACCCCTCACATCCTGGACATAAACTGTTTCAACTCCTACCCTCAAAACGACGCTATAGAGCACTGCACACCAGAACAACTAGACACAAGAACAGTTTTTTCCCAAACGCCATCATTCTGCTAAACAAATAATTTCCTGAACACTGTCAAACTATTTACTAAGTCTGCACTACTATTAATCTTCTCATCTTCTCATCTTCTCATCGTTCCCATCACCCATCTCCTCCCACTTATGACTGTATGACTGTAACCTTGTTGCTGGTATATTTACGATTTATTTTGATATTGTTTCCTGATTCCTTATTTGTAACCTATGACTATCATTAAGTGTTGTACCTTATGATTCTTGATGAACGGATCTTTTATTTTATGTACACTCAGAGCATATGCACCAAGACAAATTCCTTGGGTGTCCAATCACACTTGGCCAATAAAAATTCTATTCTATTCTATTCTATTCTATTCTATTCTATTCTATTCTATTCTATTCTATTCTATTCTATTCTATTCTATTCTTGAATAAGTTGATTAAACAAAATTTGTCAGATGACCTTTAGTATTATGTCCTTATAAGGACATCCACCCGGATTGGCTGCCAGCCATCCGGCGGGAAAGTTTGAATCACTGTCAGGGGCGGTGCGACTGCCGGAGCGAATATAAGGAGAGCTCCGGCAGCGCCCGGCCAGTCTTGCTACTGTTTCTGTTCTAAATAAAGTTACTAATGTAACGAGCTGGTCGCGTCTTCCTTTCCCTGCGCTGATCTAACACTGGCGACAAAGGACTAGAGAAAGAGACGAACCTCGTGGCGCCAAGCCAACAAGACCAAGACTCCGGCACCTGAAACCACAGTAGGCATTTCCGAAGGCATGGCATCCACTGAAGTCACTTTGCCAGCCCTTGCTCCATTCCGCCCAGGGAAGGACAAGTGGAAATCCTACGTGGTCAAATTCCGGCAATACCTGAGAGGCAACAACATCAGGGATGCTGATGATGACCGAAAAAAGGGCATCTTCTTGGCCAACTGCAGCTCCGAAGTCCTGGATATGGCAATCGATCTCGTAGCACCACGAGACATCGAAGAAGTGCCATGGACGGACCTTCTGCAGATCCTGGAAGAATACTATGCCCCAACTGGAACACCAGTGGCAAACCGTTTCACCTTCCATCAGAGGGACCAAAAGGAAGGTGAGACCATCAAAGAATTCGTGGCCGCCCTGCGCCAGATCGCAGCCAGCTGTGAGTTCGACCACGTGGACAATGCCATCGCTGACCGCGTGGTTTTTGGCATGAGGGACAGAGGCCTGCAAAAGAAATTCCTGAGCAGGAAGAAACTCGTGCTCAAGAATGTGGTGGAGGAAGCCACCGCATCCAAAATCTCGGAAAAAGCGGCTGCCGCAGTAAGCAGAGCTAAGGGAATCCACAAGATTCGCTCATCACCGCAATCATCAACCGAGGATTCCACAGCTGGATCCGAGTCGGAGGACGAGTCCTCCATACACAAGGTATCCAGGCCCCCAAGGCGGGAAACCGCCCAACGAAGCTACAAGGGGGAGCGCTGTGCCAGCTGCAGAGGGGACCATGCCAGGGCGACCTGCAAGTGGAGAGATGCGACCTGCCGACGCTGCAACAGAAGGGGTCACATCGCCGAAGCTTGCAGAGCCGAGGAACCAGCCCCAGAGCCATCCAGCCACCGTCCCCGCGAGAATCGGAAGGATTACCAGAGATCATCCAAACGGTCCTCTGGCCCATCCAGACGCAGAGACGATGATTTTCCCCGGAGCGGAGCGGTCCACCAGACGACCATCGCACACACGAACTCACACAATGCCACCAAGTTCCACGTGACCATCCACATGGAGGGAGCACCCTGCGAAATGGAGGTAGACTCGGGCTCGGTCTACTCCATCATGGACTGGCAACAATTGAAGCGCCTGCAACCCAGCATCACCAAGCGAGACCTGAAGCCATTACACTCCAAGCTCGTCGACTTTGGGGGCAACCCCATCGGAGTGTTAGGAAGAGCCAACATCCGAGTCGCCTACAACGAGTTCAAAGGCAAGCTTCCCATCACCATTGTGAAGGACAGCCGACCGAACCGGCTAGGAATGGAGTGGTGTAAGCCGCTGGGGCTTTCAATCGAAGGCATCAACCAAATTCGCAGGGACGAACTCGACAACCTCATCGAAGAGTTCAAGGAAGTCTTCAATGGTAAACTGGGGAAATTTGTGGGGAGGCCAATCTCTTTTAATCTGGACAAGGGAATCACCCCAATTAGGCTGAAGCCCCGCCGGGTTCCATTTGCCCTGCGGCCTAAAGTAGATGAGCAGCTGGATAAGCTGATCGCCCAGGGCATCCTGGAACCGATCGATCATGCCTCATGGGAGACCCCCATTGTGACCCCACTGAAGCATGATGGGTCTGTGCGCATCTGCGCCGACTATCATTGTACCATCAACAAGGCGTTGGCACAGAGCGCATACCCAGTCCCAGTAGTGCAACATCTGTTGCATTCCCTGGGAACAGGCACAATTTTTGCGAAACTGGACCTGGCCCAGGCTTACCAGCAACTGCCAGTGGATGAAAAAACGGCGGAGGCACAAACCATAGTCACACACAGGGGGGCATTCAAATGCAACCGGCTCCAATTTGGAGTCAGCGCTGCCCCCGGCATCTTCCAATCAATGATGGAATGCCTTCTCCAAGGCGTTCCAGGGGTGGTGCCATACTTTGATGATGTGCTGATCTCCGGAGATTCACAGGCACAACTCCTTGATAGGCTCAGGCTTGTCCTGCAGTGCTTCAAGGCCAAGGGCTTGAGAGTCAGGAGAGATAAGTGCATCCTAGGAGTACAGGAAGTCGAGTTCCTGGGCTATCTCATTGATAGCACTGGCATCCACCCCACCAAATCAAAAGTGAAGGCAATCCATGAAGCTCTGAGCCCCAAAAACAAAATGGAACTTCAGGCATTCCTTGGGTTGCTCAACTTTTATGCAATCTTTCTTAAACAGAAAGCCACAGTTGCTGAGCCGCTCCACCGCCGGCTGGGGAAAGCGGCTTCCTGGAAGTGGGGCCAGGAAGAGGAAGCAGCATTCCGAGCCATGAAAGGACTTTTAACCTCAAAAAGCGTCCTCATCCAGTACAATGAGACGCTTCCCATCAAGCTAACCTGCGATGCGTCGCCCTACGGGGTGGGGGCAGTCCTGCCCAATGGCTCTGAAGCCCCAATAGCATTTTTCTCAAAAACCATGTCCGGCGCGGAACGCAACTACAGCCAGCTGGACAAAGAAGCCCTGGCCATCGTTGCAGGAGTGAAACGATTCCATGAGTATCTCTACGGGAGGAGCTTCACCATAGTCACCGATCACAAGCCACTCCTGGGGCTCCTCGCAGGCGACCAACCCACCCCGACCTTCATGTCCCCGCGGATGACGAGATGGGCCATCTTCTTAGCCAGCTACTCCTACAGGCTCGTGCACCAGCCAGGCACAGCCATAGGAAACGCCGACGCGCTGAGCAGATGCCCATTGAAGGATCCTGTAGAAGACCCAGCCCCCACGCTCCACCTCTTCCACATAGACGACGACGCCAGCTGTCCAGTCTCGTCTGCAGATGTGGCCGTCCACACCCAGAAGGACCCCACACTCCGCCAAGTGAAGTCCTGGATCCTCAGGGGGTGGCCATCGCAAAAGACGGAGGAGAAGTTCAGCCCATTCGCCAGAAAGCAGAAGGAGCTGTCCACCATGAAGGACTGTTTACTATGGGGAGACAGGATGCTGATCCCAAGCACTCTGCAATGGCGGACACTAGAAACGTTACATAAAGGGCACCCAGGCATCGTCCGCATGAAGGCCCTGGCACGGAGTTACGTCTGGTGGCCCTCACTGGACAGAGACATTGAAGAATGGGTCTCCAGATGTGACCCGTGCCAAGAAGTTCACCCAGCGCCGCCCCAAGCCGAAACAGCGAAGTGGGAGACCCCCAGCAACCCCTGGTCGAGGATACATATCGACTTCGCGGGCCCGATGCAAGGGCGCCACGTCCTCATCGTGGTAGATGCCTTCTCCAAGTGGCTTGAGGTGGTACCCATGGCATCTACCACAACGGAAGCGACGATCCGGGCCCTGCGCCGCCTTTTCGCCACCCATGGACTACCGGATGTGCTGGTCTCCAACAACAGCCCCCAACTCACATCCCTGGCCATGGAGGCGTTCCTGGCAGGACTGGGCATTCGCCATGCCCTGTCCGCCCCGTACAGGCCGGCTGGGAACGGACAAGCAGAACGGATCGTGAGGCTCACCAAGGAGGCACTCACCAAGATGGGCACGGGCGACTGGCAGGAAAGAATAGACAACTTCCTCCTCACCCAGCACATCACGCCGCATGCCACCACCCACAAGAGCCCGGCCGAACTGTTGATGGGCAGAAGGTTGAGGTCACCATTGGACCGGCTGCACCCACAATACAGCCCAGAAGTGACCGCAATGGCCAGCCGCCTGCTTCGCGCCTTCAGCAAAGGAGATTCAATTTTCGCGCTGAATTTCCACGGCTCTCCTAAGTGGCTGAAGGGGAAAATAGACAGCACAACCGGCCCGAGATCCTACACTGTGGAGCTGGAAGATGGACAGGTCTGTAGACGTCACATCGACCAGCTCCGGAAAAGGTGGGGGGAAGCGCAAGAAAACCAGCCTGACGAGGGAGGCCTACAACACCCCGACGAGGTAGGCCTGCAACACCCCAACGAGGTAGGCCTACCACACCCCGGCCAGGCAGACCACCGCCACCCCGACGAGGCCGGCCAAGCACACTACCAGGCGCTGACACATCGACAGGCCAGAGCGGTAGACCGGGGCCAGCCTACTGGGGGATGGCAACACCAACCCAGCGAGGTGGGCACCCAGCTCGACAGGGCGAGAGACCACCAACATGGCACACGAGTAGACCGGGACCTGCCCAGAGGAGAAGCACCACACCCCGCCAACGAAAGCGACCCGCGTCAGCCCTGCCAGGGAGACCTCCACCCCAGGCGAGTAGACCGGGGACCATCAGAGATGGGCACACCGCAGCCCAGGGGCAAGGGTAGCACACGACTCCCCGGCGAGAGGGACCCCCGCCCAGCACAAAAAACAACCCGGCAACAACAGCCCAGCCCAGATGACCCCAGCCACCCAACTGCGGTAGACCAGGGATTAGGGCGAAGGGAAAGCCGACAACAACCCGGCCAGGGAGGCCTGCACCACCCTGGCAGGGGAGACCTCCACCAACCCAGGGAAGTAGCCCCGCAACGACATCCCGACCAGGTCGACCACCACCGACCCGATGGGGGAGGCCAACACCAGCCCGGCCAAGGAGACCTGCGCCACCCCTGCGAGGTCGGACACCACGACCCGAGCCAACACCATCCACAACTGGCAGACCGGACCTGAGGGCACCGATCCGAGCCACCCACCAGACAACAACGAGCCGAACCGCAACTGAACCGCAGCGCCCGGGAGACCGGGGAAGAGCAAGTGACAGCCGGTGACTTACCCAGACTCATACGCTCTTCCCGGGTCGGAACCGAGCAGCACCGACGAAGCGAAAGATCCCCAGGCCAGGAGGAAGACCACCAGAACCAGCAATCCAAGGTCTGCGGTCCAGCCGGAGGCGCTGAGGGTGACCCCGCACACTCGCCAGCCGAACCGAGCCCGGTTCCAGGGAGGGAACCAGGAGACACAGGAGCCCCGTCCGTCCAGGTCGGGGACGAGGAAGAAGTGAGACTGCGCAGGCCAACTAGGGTGCCGAGGCGTCCTACGTACCTGTGGGACTACGTAACTTTCATAAATGAACGTTGAACTTTTTTTTTGGACTAAGGGGGGAGGAGTGTTATGTCCTTATAAGGACATCCGCCCGGATTGGCTGCCAGTCATCCGGCGGGAAAGTTTGAATCACTGTCAGGGGCAGTGCGACTGCCGGAGCGAATATAAGGAGAGCTCCGGCAGCGCCCGGCCAGTCTTGCTACTGTTTCTGTTCTAAATAAAGTTACTAATGTAACGAGCTGGTCGCGTCTTCCTTTCCCTGCGCCGATCTAACATTTAGCTTTGTGTCTCACTATTAGAAATTAGATTCAGTGTGCACTTAGTTTATATATACCTATTGTCTTCCACAAATATTAACTTTTTATGGACCCTATATTCATATAAAGCTTCCACACCTCCTTTTTATAACTTTTGTACCTTTTGCAGTGTATACTGTATGTATAGGGCAGGGGTCAGCAACCTTAAACACTCAAAGAGCCAAAAAAGTGCTAACCAGAAGCCCCCTGTTCAATTCTGGAGCCAATTGGAAGTCCAGTTCCCCCACCATAGAGTCTCCTCCTAGCACGGCATCCTTTTTCCTCTACCTGTCCTAACCTAAAACCCTATCAATTATGGAGCCAACTGTTGACAGGGAACCGCAGCAGAGGGATGAAAGAGCCACATGTGGCTCCAGGGCCGTGGGTTACTTATCCCTGGTATAGGGATCAATTTATATATCTTTTATGCCTTCTAGCTTTTTTACAACTAAACCCACATACACACAAACAAGCACACATACTTAAAAAAAAAATACTGTAGCCCATTCCATTCTGCTAGTCTGTTACCATGAAAATGTTTGGTTTGTTTGCTGTAGTCAGGACAACCCATTTTAGGCTGGGTGATAGCTGGCATAGCAGCCAGAACTGAAGAAAGTTTTCAAGTTGCAGCTTCTGCCTGCTGTTTCAACAGGAGCCAAAAGCCAGAGCCAGAGCAGCCTCCCATGTCACAAACCACCTTCTTTGTGAGCAGAACAGCTACATTCAGAATAATTACCATGGCTCTCAAATATTATTAATAATCTTAATAGGACTTCTAATAGATCTACTCCATTTAGATTCTCCAACCAAATCTTGGTACCAATTCAATATTTCCACATTATCTTTGCCTTGACCTGATGTGATAGTATAAATATTGAAAATAATAATAATAATAATAATAATAATAATAATAATGATAATGATAATGATAATAATAACAACAACAACAACAACAACAACAACAACAACAACAACAACAACAACCTAACTTGGAACTGGTTAAGATCAGGAGTACTGAAAAAAGAAACAGAAAGCTTTATTTTGGCAGCTCAAGAACAAGCCCTAGCCACAAACTGCATGAAGGCAAAAATTCAACATGTTACCACCAATAGCAAATGCTGCCTCTGCAATTAGAAAGATGAGACAGTCGACCACCTGATCAGTGGGTGCAGCAAAATTTCACAAACTAACTATCTACAACTCCATGACCGTGTTGCTAAGATCATTCACTGGAAATTGTGCCAGAAGTTTGGATTTGAGTACAGCAAAAACCACTGGGAACATCAGGTTGAGAAAGTTTTAGAGAATGAGAAACTCAAGATCTTGTGGGACTTTAGGATTCAGACTGACAGGCACTTGGTCCACAACACACCTGACATAACAATAGTTGAAAAGAAAAAAGTATGGTTCATTGACATTGCAATACCTGGTGATGCACGGATTGAAGATAAGCAGCAAGAAAAAATCACAAAGTACCGGGACATGCAAATTGAAGTTGAGCGACTGTGGGAAAAGAAATCGTGTGTTGTCCCAATTGTAATTGGAGCCCTTGGAGCAATACCCAAAGGGCTATCCTGCTATTTAAAAATTCTAAATTTGCCGGACTTGAACATTTTGACTCTACAAAAAACCACCTTACTCGGAACAGCTTACATCCTCCGACGATACCTTAACAGTTCCTAGGTCCTTGGTTAGGACTCAAGCTGCTGAGCTATTAACCAGCCTCAAAGGCTGTGAATCTCACTAAAGATTAACCAATAACAACAACAACAACAACAACAACTGATTACAAAGCTAGACACAACAAAGTTGCTAAATTAGTCCACTGGTCATTATGTAAAAAACACGACTTCCCTGTATCCAAAAAGTCATGGGAACATGAAGTGGAAAACGTTATAGAAAATGAGAAGGTGAAGATCTTGTGGGGCTTTCGAATACAGACGGATCGTCACTTGGGACAAAACATGCCAGATATCACAGTTGTCGAAAACCAAAACGTACAATTTATTGACATTGTGGTTCCAGGAGATGCCAGAGTCAAAGAAAAAGAACTGGAAAAAATCATGAAATATTGTGACCTGGCCATTGAAACTACAAGGCTATGGATGAAACATGTAACAGTGATACCCATTATCATTGGAGCACTTGGTACCATGTCCAAGAATTTTATAACATACATCAGCAAATTGCAGCTTCCTGCAATAACACCAGCGGAACTGCAAAAAACTCTGCTACTTGGAACATCATACATCTTAAGAAGATACTTGGTTGATACCTAGGATGCTGGCAGAAACCTGTATCAACCATTAGCTCCAGTCAATGGTATTTGTGATGCATTTTTTAATATCCGGTTGACTGACATTCATATTTAATGAATAAAGATAATAATAATAATAATAATAATAATAATAATAATAATAATAATAATAATAATAATGTTCAGTTGACTGAGTTTCATGTTGAATGAATAAAGTAAATAATTATAATAATAACTTTATTGTCATTGTATGTGTATACACAGTATACCCATACAACGAAATTCACTTAACACCCAAAGACCAGGTCCAACACACATAACAATCCCCAAACACACTCCCACCCACCACAAATTCCCCACCCCCAAACCACCCAAACATCCAAACACAAAATAGCTTTGTGTAGATATTGAATAGCAATGAGAGACTGTTGTGGGACTCCTTATTGGAACTCTCATGGATATACACCCTTGTCTTCTGTCTCCTGTGACTACCAAGTAGAATTTCCCACTCGGTAAGAGCAGAGTGCTCCCAACTCCTATCCTTTGTAGATAGAGCAGATAGTTATCATAGTCAATAATATGAAAAGCTTCTGGGACATATAATAGGAGTCTCCCTTATATCGAGATTGTGACGAATGTTATATAATACAGTGAACAATGCCATTGTTGAATTCTGATTGAAAAGGATCTAGATAATCTGCAATCCTCCGGGATCCTCTTTAGTTGGTTCCTCGTCATTATCTAAACAACTTTTCTTGCTTCTTACATGCTTAAAAACATACAAATTCATCTTACATGCCTGCAGACATTATGTCTTGCCGATCTTTCCCCAAAAAGATCTGGATTTTTGGTTTTTTTGATCATAACCAAACTACGTTTTTTCTTCTTTTTTTTACTCACTTCATTTCCCTCAACATCTCAGTAAACCCAGGAGCGATCTGAGATTGCTGACTGTGCAAAAACCCCATAGGAACAATTTCATTAAATATTCCATCTGCCTCGATTTCCAAAGACCAACAAGGCATGAGGCAGAACTGCCTGCCAAATTGTCAGGACACTTTCCAAGTGCCCTCTGGAAATAGGGCAGACCTTCCCAATCTGTCTTCTGCTCTTGCAGAAATCCAGAGCATCTTGTATAACAAAAAAGTGATTTAATGGTGGCAAAGTTCTCAAAATTCAGATAATCACTTATGTGGTCTGAAATAAAATTATCTTCAAAGTAATTTCTTTCTCATGGCATTAGAGATCCATACTGATTTGTTTTAACTTTGGCTTCATGAATAAGACATAAGGTTGGGTTCACACAAAATGCCAAAAGAAGACCACATAAATCTGAAAATAAGATTTATGGGAAGGAGAAGGTATATAAACAAAGAAATAAAAAAAGAAATAGATCAATTAACATAGATTAGTGTGAAAGTGCATAACTGCCACAAACTCAAGCACTGTTAATAAGATTTGTGAAGCATGTACATTTTGTACAACACTGTACATTCCATAATTTGATAAAATCAGAACTGAATTGGGAGTTTGAGCTTTTTTAAAAAAAAAAACCATAAAGTCACAGAGTTGGAAAGAATATTTGAGTCCCTTCTTTTGCTTAGGCCAAAAATCCAAATTAAGTTATTTCTGATTAGCCTGTGCTTGAACTCATTTCTTTCAGTTGATATTTCATTGCAATTTGATAAGAAATATTGACAAGCAATCTTTGAATATAGCTTTTAAACCAACTGTGGATTTATCTAAATAACATGCTTTCCAGTCCATAGTTTAAAAACCTAATAATATACTCATTTAAAAAAAAAAAAGATCATGCTGACAGCTTTTTCTTGACAAATCAGTGCTGACACAGAATTAATTCTTCCCACAGAATTAATTTCAAGGTATTTACAAACTGATTACTTTATTATCTATTTAAAAACTTTCTAAATGTTAAACAATGTAATACAAAAAAAATGGCAAAAACAAAAACCCAAGAGGAAATAGATGAATATGTGTATTTTAACAGAATGTTTACTAAAGATGGGAAAATGGAAAGAGTAATTTTAAGATGTGCAGATGCTGGTAGGAAAGAGATATGGAGAGATACCATTAATAATGTTGATGTAAATTAGTTTTATCTGCATCTCCTTTACTTTTTCTTATCTCAAATTTTAATTTTTTTGACATACTATTTCTTACTCCTTTTCTATATAGTACTGCTTATCCCGAAAAGGAATAAGATGATGATATGCATGCTTCTAAAGTATCAATCTCATATTGGCCTTCTTTATTAACACGTTCCTTCAGTATTTTATGAAATATACTGCTTGGAGATTCAAACTCATTCTGGGTCAATAGATTTTTCTTTGGCTTTGTTGCACTGAAGTAGAAATATTTATATCTCAGAAATGGCTAAACTGCAAAGATAGTTGAGTAGCTCTACCTTTTCTTTGTTATCTGTTATCCTTTTGCCATCTTCACAAAGCATCTGCAATGTTGTTATTTTCTTTATTTAATTTTGAAGAATAAAGCAAAATCTTTTTGTTGTTCTTAGCATCCTTTAAGTGCTGCTCATTCTGAGCTTTATTCATTCTGACAACATCTCTAAAATTCTGGACTGTACATCTCCTGTATCTGTCATTTCTCAATTTAAGATTGTCCTCCACAGAACGTAACTAGTCAGCTTGACCGGGAGGCTCTCGCGGCTGTCGCTTCTATCAAACGTTTTCACGAATATGTGTATGGCAGGCCGTTTGAATTAGTAACAGATCATAAACCCCTGTTAGGGTTACTGGATGGTTGCCGCCAAACGCCTCTGGTCATGTCCCCTCGCATGTCCCGGTGGTCGGTATTCCTGGCCGCTTATAACTACTCATTGGTCTACAGACCGGGTAAGCTCATTCCCCACGCGGACGCACTGAGTCGTTTCCCTTTGCCGGCCCCTGTGCTGGATCCATCTCCGGCCCTGCCTGTCCTTCTGGTGGGTGAGTTGTCATTACCACTGACCTCCACTGACATAGCAGCCCACTCCCTCCGTGACCCAATCCTGTCTCAGGTTCTCCACTGGGTTACTAAGGGGTGGCCTTTAGGGCAGGTGCCTACTGCTTTTGCTCCTTACCATACCCGCCAAAATGAGTTATAGGCCCACCTAGGGTGTCTACTTTGGGGACACAGGGTTGTGGTTCCTCCCTCCCTCCAGCCTGAGGTTCTTAGATGTTTACATACAGGCCACCCAGGCATCGTACGTATGAAAGAGTTAGGGCGTAGTTATGTGTGGTGGCCCTTATTCGACCACGATGTCTCTGCATGGGTCTCCGGGTGTCAGCCTTGTCAGTTCTCCTGGCCAGCCCCTCCGTCCATCCCGTCCAGGGATTGGGAAACTCCCCACGGCCCCTGGTCGAGGCTGCACCTGGATTTTGCCGGCCCTTTCCGGGGCCGACATTTCTTAATCGTTGTGGATGCCCTATCAAAATGGATGGAACTGGAACTCATGCCTTCCACAACCGCTGAGGCCACTGTTAGGGTATTACGACGCCTTTTTACCACCCATGGGATCCCTGATGTGATCGTTACTGATAATGGACCTCAGTTCATCTCTGCCACTTTCCAGTCTTTCCTCTTGAGTTTAGGAACCCATCACGCCCAGATTGCCCCTTACCGGCCATCAGAGAATGGTTTGGCTGAACGGGCTGTGCGGTCTGCCAAGGACGTGTTGGCCCGGTTTACCTCTAGGAGCTGGCAGGACAAGATTGACGCTTATCTGTTTGCTCAACCTGTGACTCCTTGCCCGCTCACCCATCGCAGTCCCACGGAGGTTTTGATGGGGCGGCGGCTGCGAACGGTGATGGATCGTTTGCACCCTACCTATGCTCCAGAGGGTTATCAGGGTGGTAGTGTGGGGCTCAGGGCATTTAAGGAAGGAGACCTGGTGTTTGCCAGAAACTATGGGGGTGAACCTCGTTGGTTACCGGGATGGGTGATAGATGTAACCAGCCCCTGTTCTTACAGGATTCAACTGACTGATGGTCGATCGTGGCACCGACACGCAGACCAACTGAGGGGCCGACAAGATACCCCATCAGACCCTGGGGACAGAAGAGACCCAAGTGTAGCCCTACAAGATGCAACACCACCCAGATATGCCCCCGTGGCCGTCACACTTCCTCCTACCCCCCGGGGGCTGAGTCTCGCCCAAGACTTACCAGCACTTCCAGATGTTCCCATTGGCTATGACGCCAGCTGGCCACGCCAGCTCCTGACACTGATCTGCCCCCCTCCGCCGCTGCAGCCGCGCTGGCGCTGAGACGTTCATCTCATCTGCACAGGCGCCCAGAGTACCTTAAAGACTATGTCTGTTCAAGCCAGGGGTAAAGGCGTGTTGTGTTCGGCGGCCCTGGCAACCAGGGACGCCACCCCGTGATTGGCCAAGAGGCGTGGGCTCCCTAAAGCGGGAGTATCTGTGGTTGCTGATTGGTTATCGTTTGACAAGCTAAGGAGTATAAATAGGCTGTCAGTTCTCCTCAGCTTTGTTCGTGTTTTCTCAGTGCCTGTTGCTGTTTAATAAAGTGTTCTGTTTAAACGCAACCTCATCCTAATTCATGCCTGAACAAACTGTGTAACACCAGGGGTGGGCAAATGTGGCTCTTTTACAACCTGTGGACTTCAACTCCCAGAATTCCTGAGACAGCCAAGCTGGTTGGTATGGCCAGCAGCTAGAGCAGTCATTATGACCTCATGTCTGTAATAGCGTAGCTGAAATAATACATCTGTGGTTAAGGGTTAACCCACTACCATTTAGCAGAAGACACAGAGCTCACTACATTGTACAATCTCCAAAGGGCATTTCATACATTGCACAACCCCCCTAGCAGCATCCCTAAAATGTATAAAAATCCATGTACTCATCAAATCAGTTGGTCAGCTGCACGAGAACCACAAACCCTGGTGGTTTTGTTCATCAATAAATGGACTTTCTTTCCAATCAAGCCTTCAGCCTCCATGTTGTTTCCAGCATCTTTTCTCCCAGCTTGGGACTGAACCAAATGGATTTTTCTTCCAACAGAGCTATACCTATTTTAGTTTCTCTGGTAGAAAGACCTAATTTCCTCTTGTTCTAATATTAAAGCCTCAGGTTAGTCAATTTATTAAAGACATCCCATTGGATTCTCCTTTGTCTTTGGCTGCCAAAGTCCTTTTTGTTCTATTTGCTCACTCAGTGAACTTGATCCCTAGAAAGTGGCTGCATTATATACCTTAACTAACCTCTGCAGCAGCTGTTGCTTACTTGGAAAGAAGCAATCACTCATACATCCACAGCAGCCATCAGCAGCTCCCTCAATACACCCCTTGCAGTCAGGCGCTATATAAGAGATGATGTTTTCAGTCCTTTGGAAATAAGAACACGATCTCTTGAAAAATCTAGTTTCTCTGCCTGCTTTTTTAAAATAATTCTGTTTCTTTTCCTTCTGTTGAAATACATTAACTCTTCTTATTGTTCAGTGAGTGAGACTAAAGGTACTCAATTTGGCCTCTTTGTAGTACAGAAAATTATCTGATACAACGTCCTACCTGTCAATGACTATTTCAGCTTCAATCGCAATAATACACGAGCACACAATATATACAAACTCAAGTTAAACCGCTCCAAACTCGATTGCAGAAAATATGACTTCAGCAATAGAGTGGTCAATGCCTGGAATGTACTACCAGACTCTGTGGTTACATCCCCAAGCCCCCATAACTTTAACTTTAGACTATCTACTGTTGACCTCACCCCATTCCTAAGAGGTCTGTAAGAGGCGTGCATCAGTGCACCAATGCACTTATCGCCCCTGTCCTTCTGTCCCCATTTATTTATATCCATTTCCTGTGGATGTTTGACAAACTAACTAACTAAATAATAAATAAATAAATCCCCTAAATACAAAAAAAAAAAGTGATAGATTTTGGTTTCCCCTATTCTAAGATATTCTGTCAGCTATAAAGATACTTTATATTTATGGCTCATGAATTGCATTTCCACCCCCATTCCTGTTTAGTGTGATACTTACAATATATGAAGCATGGATTCTTATCCTCAACATCCTTACTCCTGCCTGCCTGCTCAGCATTGGCAACTTATCTTGGAGTCAGAGGTAAGGTCTTAAGTTGGTGTTTACTAAGTGGCAACAGTAACTGCACTTTACAAAGTATCTGTATGTACAGACCAGAAGTAAATAAATTGGTGCTGTTGCAGAGCAATGTGCTAATGGGTATCTACCCTTAATGTTGCCTGGTCTGCTTTTATATATATATATATAAATACTAAATTAAAGATTAGTATTAGTAAACCCAGATAAAGTGGCCTCCACAACTCTTAGAGAGTTAATGACAGACCTTCAGAGTGATAACATTCAGTGACTGCTAAGGAATATAATACTTCTTATCCCCACTGGTCATCTAGAACTGAAGAAGCTTCTTGGATGAAAAACTAAATGTTTTCAAGGAAAAACAAAATCCAGAGTCTGTCCTTCCTTCCTTCTCTTCCCCCCTCTCTCCTTCCTATTTTAAATAAGTTTGCTACTATTTATAACCTATGTAATGATTGTTCTTTAGGTTTTATTTTATATTTATTCTTGCCATATGTACACACACAATATGAGTCTGGATTTTTTTGGGTGTGTGTGTCTTTTTTAATCTGCATTTCTTCAGTCACCTTCATCCAGCATTAGAGGACATTTTTAATTAGATTGAATCATTTGACAAAAAATATGCTTAGGACACAGGAAGGAAGAGATCTGAAGGTATATCTATTGTGCCTTTGGTTTTTGGATTCTGCTTGTCACAGGAACTGAATAAATTAGCCACATATTAATTCAACCCCATGAGTCAGTCAATATTTTTAAAACACTGACATTCATAAAAACAGAATCCTCAAGTTATTCTTTTTGCAAATATGACCTTTCTAAATTTATTCTGCAATTGTGTGTTGCAGAAGTATGCTTCATGTAATTGCTGCTGATATTTTTTCCTAAATTTATATTTTTATACTGCACCCAAAACCCGTAATAAAGAGAACTTTTCAAAGGAGTGGCAATACTTATTTCCAATGTGTGATTTTCATATTCAAATAGAAAAATTGTTATTAGTTCTCTTTCATTCCTCTGATGCAGACTCAAGTGAAAGAAAGATCAATAATACTCTGGTCTTTATAAAATAAATGATAAATGTAATAAACAACATGGACTATTGAATTGTCAAAAAATACCAAGTATTATTTAAGAAATCATTTACTCCTAAAGAAAAAGCAAAAATAAAACTGTTGATTTAACCTTGGGGGAAGGGGGTATTACTTTAGCCTTGGTTAATTTTACCTCTTTTAAGCAATTATAAATTTTGTACTAGGTTTGTTGTCGGTGACCCCAAAAAGTATAGTGTATCTACATTAGAGATCGGATAAATATTTTATACAAATAAATAATTTTGAGAAACAAATCTGGTAGCATCCATTTCTTTATAGAACACATTCAAATGCATAGCCTGGACAAAAAATTGGAAAGATCAAAGAGACAGAATAATCTCAGACCAAAACTTCTCACAATTATGTCGTTTATTGCAGAAGCTAATTTCACATTAGCTTTTGTTTTTTTCCCTTCAATGTGAAGAAAACTAGGATGTCAAGGGAAAGTACAACTGACATGTTTTCTTTGCTGAGTGGTAGTCCCTTTCCCCCACTCCAACTGTTTTTGAGTTCCTAGTTTTTTTGGTGTACAATTTTGTCAGAAATTACAGCTGAAGTATTGCAATTGTCTTAAACGTTGGTGGATAAGATTGAAAAAAGTTCACTTGTTCTATTAATTAGCTTGGTGAGATCATCCTACTCAGTTACTTTTGCCTCAGAGCCATATTTTGTATATATATCAAGTTTCATTAATTAAAAAATACAAGTACCAAAATTAGTTTTTGGACTAATTTACCCACAGTCCCCTCTAGAGAGATTTTGCACTGAATCCACAGCCACTCAGTATGATACAGTAAGAGATCCCAGCCTTGAAAATTGCATTCCTAACATAATGTTATAATACAAAAGCATATAAATCTGCTTTGTTATGGTTTGCAGTGTTCTCTAAGGTTGAATAGTATTTATTATCCTTTGCAACCACAGATTTGTAAAATGAAATCTTACACAAAGTATCACAAAGTTGGTCTGTAAAAGGAAGGGAAAGCAAAATTGTACTGATTCTGTACATTTTTCACACGAGACTGTCTTTTTACATTTCTTTAAATGTGGGCAGTTCTGAAAATACTAACATACAATTGTTCCATCATAAGAGCTCAGATTTTAAAGGTCAGTTTCCTTCTAGATCTTCAAAGAGTGGATTCTCTAGGGCCCACTCTAGGCTAGGTAATCACTTTATATTTTGCTTCTCACATTTTTCAGAGTACTTTATACATGGTAACATTTTGAGCAAAGTGGTTGAAACTCCCAAAAAATGTTACTTTCTTGATTTTAGATCACAGTAAAGCATATTTGAAAATGTGAATGTAAAATTTGTGCAGGAAAAAAAGATAAAATGTGGCTGTTCTAGAGATGTTTAAATCAATATTTAAATCTTTTGGGAGCAGAATTACCATTTGACAAACATTTCAAAAAAGCTTTCTGGGAGATTTCCCACATGCAGGATCTGCATAGTTCGGTCATAGTTTAAAATAAAATGTCCAAAATTTATCCTATGTGATGAAGTGAAAAGAATCTCACATGCCTTTAGTTGTATCTGCAAAGGACACAGAAGAGACATTATGTGTGTGTGTGTGTGTGTCTTGCTCTGTGTGTAGCTAACTTGTGCCAACATTGACATAACTGGGCAGTAGTGGGAGTCAAAATTTTTTACTACCAGTTCTGTGGGTGTGGCTTGGTAAGCATGGTGTGGCTTGGTGGGCATGGCTTGGTGGGCGTGGCAGGGGAAGGATACTGTAAAAATCTCCATTCCCTCTCCACTCCAGGGAAAGGATACTGCAAAATCCCCATTTCCTCCCGATCAGCTGGGACTCAGGAGGCAGAGAATAGATGGGGGCGGGGCCAATCAGAAGTGGTATTTACTGGTTCTCCGAACTACTCAAAATTTTCACTACCGGTTCTCTCGAACTGGTCAGAACTTGCTGAATATGACCTCTATAACTGTGCCTGAACTAGGAAGTTAGGTAGGGTGGACTTTGTAATATTTAGAAATAAGATCCCCAGGGATTAGGTCTGCCTATATACTTTGGATTTCACTCCCACAATTCTCAGTCAACCTTTGAATTATGAGAATTCCTATCCAGCAATTTGTAGGTGTGGAGGATTGTAGTACACATGCTTGGGGATAAGCATAGTAAAATCATGTCAAAGTATATTCAATAAATGTAATGATGCTATGAATTAATCAAGCACTCCTCTCCAGCATAAAATTGCCTCTCCTGCACAAAGCCTATGAAGTTACAACTTTATAGGCATACTTTTGTTCTCTTTAACTATCTCTACTTCTGAATAATCAAACATTTTATATTCTGCAGAGTTTAAAATGTGTGGTTGTTAGGGAGCAGGATGGTGTTAGCTTCATGATTTCAGATATAATTGTTTTGCTTTTAAATCTGTCTATCACCAATGTACATCTATTTGTCTGTCTGTCTGCCTGCCTGTCTAGTTTGTTCCCAAATAACTATGTTTAGCACCAGAAGATTAATAGGAAACTCCATTGTATTCTGATAGACATCATGTGGTTAACCTTATATATAAATTTAAAATTAAATATGATCAGGCTGTGTTTTTTTAAAAAAAATTAAGAACAGGATTGATAAAGGTAAGATAGTCTTTTCCTTCCTGTCTGCTGAACTTAAAAGGAACTGGATACTTGTTACATCTAATGGCAGAGTAGTAGGAATAAAATATATACAGTAGTTCTATGCTTCACAATCACAACTGAAATAATATAACATAACAATTTAAAGTAAAAGGGATATGAACACTAAATGTATGATCTAAAATTCCTTTCCGTACTTTGCAAAAAGATATTGTATAGTAGCTCAGTTGTCTATTGAAGAAGTAGTATTAAATCTTATTACTTTCTCAAAATGATTTTTTAAAGGTGATTATTCAAACCATATCACCTTTGGTATTTTCCTGTTTGAAAAAAGTTTATATCTACATAGGCAGCTTATGATGGTCCAGGAATTTTAGATGGTTATTAAAAAGAAATGTCTTATTAGATGTGTGTTAATTTTATTTAAATCACTATTTGGTACCTCTAGCAATGGATGACCTTTTAAATATATGGAGTTTCTTAATGATGTAGGCTTTCAGGTTTGCATAAGGGATATCGATAGACTATATGTACCCATAAACGTTCTTTGTATGCAACCGCTGCTTCAACAGTAAATTAAGAAAACAAATTCAAACTATTCATGATTGTAACCAAATACAATTAATTTTATTGTGCTTTTTCTTAATTCGTTTTTCTATAATGGCTAAATGATATACAAAACATAATATTGGGCCAGCTGCATTGTCTCTGACATTGAAAAACAATGCAACATATAATTTCAAGAATGAGATCTTGGCTAACCCTATTTCCCTTAGACTCTGTTTACCTCTACATTACAATGTAATTTTTCCAGTGAAAATTTCCAGTAATTTTTTCCCATTCGGAACCCATTCAGCCACCTCCAAAAATGTTGCTTATCCTGAGAAGTTTTGGGACATGGAATATTTTCAAAGAGAAAATTGGGCAGAGAGAAAAACTTAAATCCAGTTCCATCATCTAAAATTGGATTAGATGATGCACAGCTGTTTTCCAGGTCTATGACAATTCGCCACAGCCAGCGCACCACAGCCAACATGCGATGGCCAAATCGCCATGCTAACTGGCGATGAGCAGCTTGTCACAGCCAACTCGCTGCAGGACAATTCACCACACCCAACTTGCCACAGGATAACTCACTGTGGGAAAAGAGTTACACTAATATCAAAGAAATAGTGGAATAAAATAATTAAAGAAAGGATGCAAAAGGAGGACAGAATGAAATGTGAATGGGAAAAATTAAAATATTTTTTATTTATTTTAAATAATTAAATAGAATTGTTAAATTGTCCCATAGTGAGTTGCCTTAGGGCAAATTGCTGTGGCAAGTTGTCCCCTTCCGATTCCAGATGGAAGCGTTTAATCTGTGATCAATTAGTTTGATCTTTTCGACATAAACATTACAGGTCTCCTAAAAAAAAAAGAAATCTATGGAGTTCACTAAGTTGTTCTGTTTGGGAGATCAGTGAATGAATCAGTCTTCAATTGCCTGCTTGTTAATCATGTCTGCTGAAGAATAAATTCAGTGAGATTTGCTTTGAGAAAAAACTCTAAATTGAAAAATGGTGTAGACTTATCATTCTACAGAAAGAATTTAATAACTGCAGAGAAAGTACTGGCATTCTCACTGTACTGAAAACTCTGTCAAAAAGGCAAAATAAGTCATAATTCATCCTTGAAAGATCTAGAAAATGTATTTATTTTAATTTTATTTATTTTACTCAGTCTTATAGGCCACTTCGATGGTAACTGAATTTGCTGGAAAATGCACTAGAAATGCATTCTAAGAAAAATTAAAATTAGGAGGGATTTAAGTTAGCTCTAATAGATAGGAGAACAAGGTAGTGAATTATTTCCACCTAATTACAAAAAGTGAAAATACGTTATTCACTATCATTAGTTTTGAAATGTCAGAAAATGTTCAGCATCAAATATTGACTACTATCAAATATTGGGTGTTAAATATAAAATATTTACAAACATTGAATGTTGAATGCCAAATATCTGATGAATATTTGACCTTTAAATCTTCAGTAGCTGATTCCAAAGAGGATTTACCAAGGGAAATTGATTTAGGCTTGAACTGAAGCTTCATTTTATTGCTAGCTCAGGGGCTACTTCAGAGAATCACAATTCTCTGTCCATAGATAAATTTATTAACCATTGAGCCAAGTTTAACTGGAGACAAAGCTGCATGTAATAACTGGTTGTCTGGGAATAGCTCCAAGTGGCCAACGCTCTATGTCAGATTTATATTTAATAAACAACGGCAATAATAAAAAATGTGCATATTTTAACAAATGATAATTGTCTGCAATTCTTTGTTTTGAAAATATGAAGGTACATACCAGCTACCTTGGGGATTAACACAGTAAATAGAAAAAAAAATTCATTTAGAAAACATTGTTCCTATGACATAATTGTATTCATAGATATAATCTTTTATAGAAGAACAAAATATTAAGCAGGCACATTGTAAACCCATTGATTATGCAGATATATTGTAAACACATAAGTATATTTTTGTATATGTTGAGATTTCATAATAATTACATTTCCCCCCTCCCCTAAAATATTAGAGGTGTATATGTTAATTATTTATCATGTCATTCCTTATAGATGCCTCTGGTGAAGAAACCTACTTTTTGAAATCTTAATTGTGGCAGTTTTGAGAACAGATTTCTGATTTTACTTTCCCCTTCTCATTTTTTTTGGCTTGCCTGTTACTTATGTGAGTGGGAAGGGGTTCTTTGTGAAAGTGCCTATATGATAGCAATAAGAAAAAAAAAGTTGATTTGCAATCAAATAATTTTGCTTGTTATTTTTATTCATATATTTTTTGGAGTTTAAGCTTGTTACTCTGCTATGCAGAAATATTTGTAGTTATAATAATACTTTGCCCTCTATATGTCATATAAAGATGAAAAAGACGATGTTTTAGAGTTAATTGGCATATTACAAATTCACAAGTCAACTGCGGTTGTATGGCATTCATCCAAGAGTTCTCTTTTAGAAACTCGAATACATAATTTTTTGAACTTTTAACAAAAAATTGGAGTATAGACATAGTGGAGAGAAGTTTGGAGGAAAGCCAGCAGTACAACATTTTAAGCAAAAGGAACCAGAGGGCAAGTCAGAAAATTGAAGGCCTGTCAATTAACATCTCTGCCAGATAAGTTTGGTAGAAAGTACTGTTAAAACTAAAATTGTGAAATACATAGAAGAACCATTTCTGGTGAAGCCAAATGAATATACTGTCTGCAGAGATGAATCTTGCTTCACCTATGGGAAAAAAAGAAAATCCAGAACTGAAACTCAACATCCCAACAAGTATTAAGAAGCATGTTAATAGACAATCCGATATATATTATATTCTGGGTATCCAAAAAGCTTTAGATAAAGAGTGTCAGTTTAGGAATTTAAATCACAAGGCAAAAATACAAGTCTTTTAATGAATTGCTACTTGATTAAAACCAATGAGGAATAGGGGAAAAGCAAAGGAACAAGATTCCTCTTCTCTAAATATTAAAAGTAGGACTATTTAGTTTACAGCAATTTTTTCTACCATTGACATTTCTATGCTGATACCCTCCTGGTGTATCATTTCTAGTTTTCTAAGTAAGTAGATCTTGTAGGATTGGACTGATGAAGACAGTACCCTAATTCACCTAAAGAGTTAAGATAAAGCTAACCCTAGTAAAACACATAATAAAACTTTCACAAAAGAACTAATGAAAAATGTACCTACATTCATAATATTTTTTCAAATATGCTTTGTTAATCTTAAAGAGGAGAAGAGAAAAACATTTTATCTGTCATGTGCCTTCATACAATTGATTTTCAAAGAAATTTTATTAAAGTTGGCAAATAATGTCACAATGCAATCAATTGGGAGACAGTATTTCTTCATTAATTAACAAACTAGATGAGAAAACCTCCATACATTTTTCAAATCATGAATTACAAGAAGACATTAAACTCAATACCTCACTGGGTGCTCATCAAGATTGCATGCTTCCTTGTGCATGTAATGTGAGCTGCCCTATCACCTCAAAAGTTGGGCACAATATAATGCCATTTAGATGCTGTCATTAATACAATTAACATTTTAAGATGTCAATTTGTTCCTGCACGACTTCTTAAGTATCTAGAGAATTGCTTCAGTTTAATTCAGGAAGGAACAATTGCCCCTTCAAAATTACTGATCTCTGGAATGAAGTTCACAGACATGCTAGGATGCTATGACCTTTCGAATGAAATATTGCCTTGAGTGAAATAGGCATTGTGATCAATGACAAAATTGAACATAGATATTTATTAATTGAACAAGACATTTGGGAAGAAGCTAAACAAAGATGAACCATCAAAAGCAATCTATCTAAGCTTCTTTTTCTTCTGATGTCTTCAAAGTGAATTCAGCAGATTATTTTTCCTAACACAGGGACTGAATCTTCTACAAAGGACATGCCAACCTATAATTTGCCTATGGAATAGAGCATGTGATTCATATAAATATAGTTCTCACATTTGAAACCTTAAATTCAAACATGAAAGAGAATTTCTTTGTAGAGAGAAACTGATATGTAAGTTCATCATATGCTCTTCTCTATATATGCAAATACTTTAAAAATCTAAATCGAAGAGGACACATAAACTGTGTGTATAAGGCTTAATTTCTGTCTTCAGTAAAGACTCTAATCTAACCTAGTTTCACCTGCATCTTTTGTTGAGTAAACCTATTTTTAGAGAGTTAAGATTTACTGAATCTTCACACCATAGAATCTTTGCTGCCATGCCAGGAAGAAAATCTGGTTGTGTCTAAATTAGCTTGACTGGATACTGTTTAGAATCAGAGAAGGCAAGATTTCTGAAGGGTCAGCAGACAAAGAAATTAATCTCTATGGAGGTGCTGCCCAGCTGTTTTTCAGTTCTCTATAGATGAGTAACCCGAGATCAAGAAAGCAAACAATAGCAAAGACAGAATTTTGTCCACCAAGACACGATTACAAGGAAAGCAAGGAGAACAGTAATGAAGCATGTCTGAACAAGAACTGAAATGGCTCCAAATCTGACAGCAGTAGTACTAATCTTTCATTTCTCTTCCTTTCATGTTGCAAATGCCCTATTGTTGTTGTTACTGATGCCCTGTTGTTTTTCATACTGAATAACAATTCAGGATTTTCTAACCATAGCTCTTTTTCTATTTCTAAATTGTCATCTACAATGTTTTGGCATTTTGTGGATGCCCTGCAAGATAAATTGAAAAGATACAAATTTTTTGGCAATTATGCAACCTTAAAAAACAACAACAACACACTTATCAGAAACCAAACTGATGCAGTATAAACTTGATTTAAAACTGAACCAGATCAGATTTTCAATTTATTAAAATCAATTGCATCCAGTTATCTGAAAATATCTGAAGCAGAGAAGTTTTATTTCTATATTAAATTAAGACGTGAAGAAGCTTGCTAATTCATGAGATTATCTCAACACCAACATGTTAGAAGGATATAAAATGGTGTTCCTATCAAAATAACATTTTTTTAAAAAATCCTCATTTAAATATTCAAAATATTTTTAAGTTGACTCATCATTATATGAACAATGTTATACAACAAATGTGATTGTGACCATATTCTATATCTCCATCTACATTAAGTTAGATTTAGAATAATTCTTTTACCATTGATTAGGGGGGGTAAATTATTTTTTTTAATGCTAAAATATTACACCTTTGAAGAAATAATGTCTAAATCCCCAACACATCTTTGAATGCATTGCTAATGAAATGAACTATAAAATTTCTAAATTTCATATAATCCAAAAGTAATGCTTTCATCCTTCAGTATAGAACATTAAGTGACATATGGGCACTGACTATATACATAAGTTGATGCTTTGGTAAGAAATAGGGACGGAGAGAAAAGAAGAGAATATGTAGGGGAAAAAAATCAAAGCATAAAGGCAGAGACTATAAAACAAATATTAAATAAATCAAGTTGCTCTATAATATTTGTCACTTAGCTTAGACAAAAAGAAAGGGCTCTGGGTTTACAATATGTTATTCGTCAAGATGTTCAAAATAAAAAGGGGAGGTATCTACAATAATAGTTCATCTACATAGTAGCAAATAATATTTCCAAATGTAAATGTGACCTTCTTTATTACTGCAATATATTCAATAAAAGAAGAGACTTATTTGATACAAAATTAAAGTAGTAGCGCCAAAAGCTCACATTAGTTTTAGTCCTTTAAATCTTGTAATTGTTTTGATCTCTCTACTGTTCAGTTTTATTTCCATGTAATATTCATATTGTGTTATCTACTATATCTAAGGGAATACTGTGCTGCATATTTCATGTTTCTACTTTATGAACTTGCTTTGAATTTCCTAATGTTTTGACTATCAAATCCTACAGAGACAGTCAAACTTATGACATTTATCTCAGCTCAAAAAGGTTAATATTCATGTAAAAATATGTGTCTATTTCTCCTAACTAGTCTTGGGTAATGAAATATATAGAATTGTCAATAAATGAATATATGGAGACATATATCTCCACGTATTGCCAAATATATTAAGAGTAAAAAAATTTTTAAAAAACAAATATATGCTTAGACCAAGATATATTTTGGGCTGCAATTTCAATATAGTTAAAATAATGCTAAATAAGACTATCTATTCTAGGTTCTGACATTTAAGACTTTTAAAATCTGAAAAGATTATTGCTGTCCATTATCACCCTCGTAATTATAGCATTGGTATGCCTTAAAATGCCAACTATTTTTTGTACTTGTCAGAAAGATTTCATCAGTCATGACAATTTGTTAAAGAGACTGGTGCTGTGGAATGAGAACAAATTGCTTGAACGATAAATAAACTTCACATTTTCAGGTAGAGCCTATTTTGGCATTTCCTATGTATAATTTGTGGGTGCTTTTCATTGCAAAGTACTGGTAGCCAGTATGTTCAAAGCAACATACTGCAGCATCCTTTTAATCCAAGAAAAACGAATGGCAGTCACATTAAGCAATGGATTTCTGTTTATGCAATAGAACATTCATTTGCTCTCCTCTACCCTGAACATCTGAAATCTACTGCTCAGCTGGAACAGATTTGAACAGCGCACAGAAGATTGAGTAGAAGACAACAAATCTATATTATTTGTACATACTGAACTATGATCACCTCATATTTTCAATGCCCACAACATCCTTCTTATCATTCACAAATGTAAATGTGAACCTGTTAGTTTAGTAGTGTACCTTCAGCTATATTACTAATGCTACAAATATGCAAGAGCAATCACTAAAGATTAGCTTGTGTTTCAATCTAGTTCCTCATCTATTGGTTTTATAATGATGTATATATATACATCATATATTCCATATATATATATATATATATATATATATATATATATATATATATATTTGGAATTTTCTTTAGTGGAAGACTCTAAATGTTTAAATAATTTTCTCCTATAGAAACCCTATTAGTATCTGTAACATATGCTTTCATATATAACATCTACTTTTTATTATTGTAATAGTATAAAAGACATGAAATGTATTGAGAATGCTCTAGTTTAAAATGTCGTAGGTTCTCACAACTTCTAGCAATTATGACTACAGTTTCTGACAATGCATGTACTTTTGAAATTAGCATCATGCACAGCAATATTATTATCTGGAATCCATGTCTAAAATTCTATTCATTTATTTTAGTTAGATGCTGTAAGACTATGATCAAATGCATGAAACAATCCACTTTTATATCAATGTATTTATTTGGTATAGAATTTTTTTGATATAGATCATTAGAGTCATTATTGGTCAGCCCAGACATCTGTCTTGATGTTAGCTATCAAATGGATTAACAGTTGATTTCCATAAAAAAAAAAAAAAGAACCCATGGACCCAGCTCTTGTGGGAAGACAGAAAAAGGAAGAAAAATTATAGATAGATAGATAGATAGATAGATAGATAGATAGATAGATAGATAAATAGATAGATATAGATATAGATATAGATGATATAGATATAGCTATAGTTGATATACATATAGATATAGACAGATATACTGCCTTTCAAGGAGGGCTTTCTGTGACACATAAAAATTATGTAAAACAACATCTATTACTATAAACAAGTATAAAGAAAAAGGTAAAATAGGGAAAAGACATACAATAAATTCAAAATAATCATCTGAAAATTATAAATCACAAACTTACAAATCACAAGCAAGAACTAAAAAACATCAGACATTTTTTAATTCCTTACCACTTATCAGAATTAAAAAAAGAAATTTGAAGGTATTTTGGAAAATGAAAGTTCTCTGTTTGACCAGTAAGATCTTAGGTCTCAAAGTTGTATAGAAAATTCACAAGCTATGATCCTCTGTGGATGTTTATTGAAACTAATTCTAGTTAAATATAAAATGTCAACTACTAAATGTAGTACAACTTGCTCCACAATGTAGAACAACTTGCCTCCAGAAGTTGTGAATGCTCCAACAATGGAACTTTTTAAGAAGACGTTGGATAACCATTTGTCTGAAGTGGTGTAGAGTTTCCTGCTTAAGCAGGGGGTTGGATTAGAAGACCTCCAAGGTCCCTTCCAACTCTGTTATTCTATTCTATTCTATTCTATTCTATTCTATTCTATTCTATTCTATTCTATTCTATTCTACAGCTGTCATGGAAACCTAAACCATTCTGTCTGAATACCTTCCTTTTCTTCAGCAATATCTGCAATCCGGAGTTACAAATGTGCAAAAACAAAAGAAAACTGCATTCCACTGTGTATCGAAGCATTTCTACTAAACTTCAGGCGTGTCCGGTCAAAGAAGAAATGAACACAGGAAGGAAATTATTTCTAAATTCATAATTCATAGTCATATTACTTTGTATTTGCAAACTCATAGATTGGTTTGCAGACCAATGGGAAAAATTATGGGGGAGGGGAGGGAATCAATAAAATTTACACTAAGCTACAATCCAAAGTATTGGAAAGAAATATACCAAAACGTCCAGAAAAGTTCAAAATTAAAATTTAAGCTTCAAATGTTTTATTCAGTATGCTCTCAGAGAATATATTTGAAAAGGAACATATTTTATTAAGATATATACTGACAGGGATAAGAATCAATCTGACACAACACTGGAAAGAGAAACGTTGCCACCAATGCTGTATTGGAGACTAAAATTGGAGAATACACAGGAAAAGAAAAATAGACAGTAAATACGGTGTTTACAGCAGAGGTTTAATCAAATTCAAGCAGGAATGTGCAACAGTGACAACAATTAACCAGTGGAACAGCTTGCCTTCAGAGGTTGTGGATGTTCCATCACTGGAGGCTTTCAAAAAGACACTGGATAGTGTCATTTGTTTGGAATGGTATGGGGTCTCCTGCTTGAGCAGGGAGTTGTATTAGAAGACATCCAAGGTCCTTCCAGCTCTATTGTTGTGGCCCGCCAGCAGCCTGCGCGGCTTGTGGCTGATCCTGACGACGAGGAGGCTGGTGTGGTGTCACGCCAGCAGCCTGTGCAGCGAGCGTTCGCGTCAAACAGCGAGGAGGCTGAAGAGGATGTGGTGCCAGAGGCAGAGATTCAGCCAGGGCCTTCAGAACCTCCAGAGGCTCCTTCAAGTGCAGAGAGTGAAGTGGAGGAACCTCTCCTCAATGCCCGAGCACGCAGAGCTGCCAAAAGGCAGGAGTGGCTTCTCAGGAGGAAGAGGAGGTCTCCTAGAGAGTAAGGCTTGGGATAGAGCTTTCTCTGTGGACGCACCCACTCTTTGGAATCAACTCCCCCTGGGGCTTCGGTTGGCTCCTGACCTTCACACCTTCCACCGCAAATTAAAAACATGGCTGTTCACATAGCCCAGCCTGGACTGAGGGGTTTTTTGATTATTTTAATGGGTTTTAATATATGTTAAATTATATATTTATAGATTTATGTATTTTATGTATGCATATTTATGTATTTTATGTTTTATTGGGTTTGTTTTTATTTGTTGTGAGCCGCCCTGAGTCCTACGGAGATAGGGCGGCATACAAATTATATTAAATAAATAAAATAAAATAAAATAAATAAATAATTGGCCACTCCCTTAGCCTATTTAAGTCACACACAGTTAGAAATTAATTATTACGCAGAGCATTTTGGAGAGTGAGTTTCTTATCACATCTTGGTTTCTGGGCTGGTTGCCAACCTTTGTCAGACTTTGTTTATTCTTTGTACTTTATAGCAGGCTGATAAGGACATTTGCACTGAAAGCCTGCATTTTGAAAGGGGTCTGTTTGTAATAAACGGAGTTTTTGGAACTTGGTGTGTGTCACACTCCTTGGGATCCGGAGCTGCGGCAGAACATCTATTTTGATTGACATTATCCAGCAAGGCAAGGAACAATACAACATATATATATACAGTATATTGCTGGAGAAGACTTCTGCGAGTCCCTTGGACTGCAAGGTGATCAAACTGGTCAGTCCTAGAGGAGATCAACACTGACTGCTCTTTAGAAGGCCAGATCCTGAAGATGAAACTCAAATACTTTGGCCACCTAATGAGAAGGAAGGGCTCACTGGAGAAAAGCCTAATGCTGGAAAAGATTGAGGGCAAAAGAAAGAGGGAATGACAGAAAACGAGGTGGCTGGATGGAGTCACTGAAGCAGTAGGCATGAGCTTAAATGGACTCCAGAGGATGGTATACGACAGGAAGGCCTGAAAGAATGTTGTCCATGGGGTCACAATGGGTCTGACATGACTTTGTAACAACAACAACAAAATAAGTAAATAAATAAATACTAACAGATTTATTCAGCCATAAGTATCATGGACTGTGGTCGATTTCATATGTATGGAGTTGGCATACCACAATACACATTTATTAGGGAATTGACGAGTTTATGTACTTTATGTTACATTACGTACTTTAAAATGAATTACGAATCAAAATGTTATCTGCAAGTCTCTAATACAAGTAATACAGTGATATAGCAATCAGAGAGCACATTAATTAACAATAATTATATTTAATATTAAACAGAGTTACAATGCCAATTTTCAGATTTATTCTAGAGATGAGGTTTTGGGGTTTTTTTGTATTTTTTGTATTTATTGAATTAAAAATGGCTTTTAATTTTTTAAAATGGTAATTTTCTTATACTGTATTCATACAAAATTGACAGCCCTATCAAATAGCATATTCTATTTCTCTCATAACAGCTTTAAAAGGATGATTAATTCAGTTTGACTATGATTCAGAGGCTATTATTATTTTGTTTTTTAAAAAATGAAAATTATTTATAGGTGGTATTCTTTTTTCTCTTACCATTCACATTTCCTGAATTTCTTGTCATCTAATATAAAACTTCAATTTAGCCAACTGAGCCATTGAGTGCAGAGATAATTGGTTGCTTTGCAAAATAAATTTGCGCTTGGTTTTAGAAAATGTGTCTAATTCCTCTTATTTAGTTTTGCAGGTAGCAGACTTCAGAATAGCTGGAAAAAGTTAAAAACCAGTAACTTGCTTTTTGTGATGCTGGAAGGACTGCATAAAATGGGCATTCTGTGAAAGTTATTTAGTAAATGTCTCTATTTCTAGAAAACAGTTTTCGGGGAAGGTGGAATATCAAAATTTTGCCCTGATTTTATACAATGTTATTTATTGTGTCACATTCTCACCCTGAACGTTTCAAATAAGAATATAAAATACTGCATTATACAATGCATCTTGCCTAGTATTTTTTCTCTAACTGGTAATAGCTCTTCAGAATATTATTTAAGCCATTTCTGTTCTCTTTTATTGGGGATGTCAAGGACTGGCCTTGAATCCTTTGAACTAGATTCCATCTCTCTTTTTTACAAACAGATACAAGTAGAGTCAGAAAAAAAAAAGGAGAATACTGTATTCAGAAGAGAAAGTCCATCAAGCAATGAAATAGAAGTTGCCTTCAGAGGTTCCAGCTTCATCACTGGAAACTTTCAAGAAGAGACTGGACTGCCACCTGTCAAAAATGGTGGAGGGTCTGCTTGGGCGGGGGGTGGGGTCCCTTCCAACTTTGTTAATCTGTAAACTGCATTTGTGGCAAGTGCTGCACTGAGGATGCTTTTTAACGAAAGGAGTAGAAAAATGTCACAGACATATTTCTGACTGAATGTGAGATTCTTGTTCTTAACTTTAGTTAGTAGAAAATCAAGGAATATGTTATGCAAAAATGTTTTGGAGCTTTTTCAAATCAGGTAATCTAGATAGCTGGGAAGGCTGCAGGATGGCAAACTCATCTGCAGTAGAAAACAACAGCAATTTCCTTTGTCTCACCAGGGAACTTATCAGTGGAGTTTGTTTCTGTTAGGCACTTTGATTTCAAATATGCTTTAAATTTATCCCTTTCATTATTAAAAATGGAAAATTTTGTATATTAATGTGACTTTTTTCTCCTGAGTGTTTTTCAAACCTAGTAATGCTACAATATTAATAGGATCGAAAGTATCATTTAATTAGTCATGTAATTGATTTCAATATATTGATTAAGTCCTACTAAGCAGGTATATACAAAAGTATGAAGGCTATTGCTTAACGTATTGTAAGCCGCCCTGAGTTTCCGGAGAAGGGCGGCATATAAATCGAACCAATAAATAAATAAATAAATAAATAAATAATAAACTTTGCTAAGTTCCATTTATTTGTTTGCATTTATGCAGATAATTGGATAATTGAATAATTGAATAATTCATGTACTATCTTTTATTTTTCTCTATGGAAAAAGATGCAATTGCTTGGGCATAAGAGGAAAGGCTCATCAAAGCATGGAAAACTTCATCTACCACTTCTGCAATTAAACCAACCTGGCAGATTTATGATGGAGTCACTCTACAGATCAGATGCCCATATCTCACTAAACATAGCTTAACAGCAAATTAGTCTAAAGAAACTCACTGCTTCTGCCTCTGAATAAATAGTGCTCCCAAGTTTATCATACTATCTGAATACAGGAGTTTAACCAGAGAATAAAGCTATACTTCACTTTTCATTATTAACCTTCCTTTGTTCATTATTTTATTTTATTATTTATTAATTCATTATTTAGTAAGTTTATTAATTCATTATTTAATAAATGTATAATTTATTTTTATTCATTTATACATTATTTTAATTTATAAATTAATCCATGATTTATTGTTTTCATCATTCAGTATTTTATTTCTTTTATTATTTTATCAATTATTTTCATTACAAGACTTTTATGTGTGTTTGAAGCACAGCTATAGCATTGTCTTGTAGTGTGATGTGTTAACAAACTTTGGAATTCAGCAATATTGGTTATTCCAAAGGAACTATTCTTCTAGATTTCTAACCCTTTTTTTAGAGGAAGAACTGGATGGATATATAAGGACTGTGATTATGTCCAGTGGGCAATGCATACTACTGCATTGTAGTATGTGTCAATGCACTAAGAAGGAGAGCTTGAAAAATCTTTCTATTTATTTAAATGTAGCACTCCTGGCTATTTATAAATTAAAGAAAGACAGCATATTTAATGAAATACTGTCACCATCCTGGAACCTCATCTTTCTTTTTTATGCAGATTTTTAAATTTATTTTATTCCTGCAGTTCCAAGATGATATACTAACATTGGTTATGCTTTAGGTTTTCCCAGTATGGATTCCAATCTCATGCCTTTTTAAGGTTCATTTCGAAGCAAAATCATGTTGCCTTTCATCAGGGTTTATATTGAAATGTGTGTTCCAGTTTCATATGCATTGAGATTACCTAAACCAATATAATGAAACCATAGAGAATTTAGTTTAAAATTGAGGGGAGAGGAAGATAAGGTTTTAATCTAAATTAATCAGTGTAGCAATCTGGGTCAATGATAGATGTTTGGAAGAAAAGAATCTGATATAAGTCATTCTTGTAGTCTTTCACAATTAATTGCTTCAAAATTTCTTCAGGGATCTGATTTACTAAATCAGTAACATTCAATTCAGTATTTTTGTGTCCAAATGGATAATGCATTTCAATTTTTACATTTTTAATTAGCATGTTATCTGCACAGTTTTTAAACCCTCATATTTCTTGTTCTTGAAGTCTGATCAAGACTAGACTAGAACAAATGGTCAGACTAGCAGTGGGAACTGGAGAAACATAGCAATAAAATAACATTGGTGGTGGTTATTTAAATAGATATTTCAATATCTATTTAAGGGGATTGTTTATTTGCAGCCTTTGGATGTAGAATCTTTGGATATGGAAGTCAGTAAACACAACCTTTGGCTGAATTGAGTATTGAGTGTTACTGTTTTCATGTGAAAGGGATTATTAATACATTGTACATTCCATTAGCTTCAGTGGTGAAATCCAAACTTTTTTTACTACCAGTTCTGTGGGCGTGGCTTGGTGGGTGTGGTGTGGCTTGGTGGGCGTGGCAGGGGAAGGATACTGCAAAATCTCCACTTCCACCCCACTCCAGGGGAATGATACTGCAAAATCTCCATTGTCATCCCACTCTGAGACCAGCCAGAGGTGGTATTTGCCGGTTCTCCGAACTGCTCAAAATTTCCGCTTCTGGTTCTCCAGAACCTGTCAGAACCTGCTGGATTTCACCTCTGATTAGCTTGTTTAAATTGTGACTATCAGTAGAGCTGTGAAGAACAAGCTGTCAGGTAGACAGAAGCAAGAAAGGCATCTGGAGAGAGTGGATATCATATCATTGACAAATTCTTCACTTCCAGAACTCTGTATAGAGCCAAATTTTTCAGTTTAGAGGATAGTAAAATTGTGACTAAGGAGAAATATTTACTACAATGCACTCTGTAAGGTTATATGTTAGCAGACGGAAAGCAAATATATAAACCTTTTACAAGGCCCTTAAATGATAGCGGTGCAGCTTTCTATCCCTGACCTCCCTGATCTTGGCTTTATTGCCCAGAGGACTTACATCAGCAGAAATTTATTTTCCTTTTCTTCTGTCTGTTTTACCTGACATCTATAGAGTTTAGTGTACATTCAGGCATGGAATCATATAGAAGTTATTAAATTCAGAGAATGTCAGCAATAGAAGTACTTCCACAGTGTTTACTTAATAAATCCAAATGAGGATAATCACCTAAGGTTAAGCTTTAAATTTAATTTTAATTAAAATTAAAATTAAAGTACCTTCTATGTCGTAATTCAAAACCAGAAATTGCATGAGAATCTGTGTCTTTGTTTCAATTAAAACAATGTTTGTGAAATGATGCACTAGGAGTTGGAAATAAATACCACTAAATATTTGCAGGACTGTGTTGTACAATTATTAATCTAATCTGAATTCAAATGATATTTCAGTCCTATTTATGAAAACATAATATTTCTATTTTAAGATTAATGTCTATGAAGAAATGTTTTCTATGAAGGAAAGTATTGCATTAGATTCAGTTGAATCAAAACAAGGCTGTACACAGTAGGTTGGACCCAAGTTCAACATTAATTATAAAGCTCACAGTTTTCACGCCTCATCCCCATTCTTCCCATACTAACACAGATCTTTTCTTTTTTTGTTTTAGGGTCTCATCATTACTCTGATGCTACAATAATCAAATAAACAGAGAATAGGTTGTTCTTTGATTCATCCATTCCTGCATTCAGAAAGTGTCAATGGCCTACATGGTTGATGGGCCTATCAGAAAATGTGGACTTGCCCTGAATGAAGATGAAGAAACGAGATAGCAAGTGGCAATTCATCAGTTGGGCTTTCTTCTATAAGGATAGTTTCCTGCTGTTATTATTTGTTGGTGCAACTGAAAGTTATCATCTTAACTGTTTTTGTGATGAACGTATATTTTAATTCTTAAAATTAAACGTGTGAGTTGTTTTTCATTTTTATTTTTCTTAAACTTGAAAGCAAAACTTTCAATATTCAGGCTCACTATGATGGCTCACCTGAGAAGATTATAATGTCCTTTTTCTCCAGAAGGGACTCTTATTGCATCTTATCTCATCACATCTTCTAACAATAACTTCCTGATTGAGAAATCTTATAATCATCTATGGTACATTCTATTCAGTTGTTATCCCAAGTAAATTTTGAGAAAGTCTTGATACTGTAATAAGAAGATATCAAGGCTTATATCTTTGGCTAAATTTTTAACTATTAGTTTTCCTGGTTTTTTTTTAAAATAGTGGAAGATTATTTATAGATGAGTATTAATATGGAACTGTCTTAAGGAAAATTAGAGTCATTCTTGATTGACCTTAATTAACCCACATCATGAAACTATATTTTTAGTAAAAGGCGGTTAAGTTGTATCATCTAATTTCTCATACACTTTAATATTTCAAATAATTAAAAGGCATTTAGGTTATGTTCTGACTGCTAGAGTTTTTCTTTTCTTTTTTAATAATAATTTTATTTATTATTTATTTATTTATTTTAAACAAGTTTTATTGATCCCCCCCACCCCCAGGATGGGTTCTAACCTGCTTTACTACCGGTTTTCTTTGTGTGCGCGCTTTGCGCATGATCGCCTCTTCGGTAAGCAAAAAAAAAAGGGGGGGCAGGAGAAAAATATACATAGAATAGAAAAAATAGAAAAAGACCATATCCAAAACAGCCAAAAAATATTGCAGTGAATCTGGCTTCTTAATCTATTTAAAATCATGAGCTTGATGACCGACTTAATCTCGCATCATTATCCTGGGACACGTATATTTGCCTTCATTTAAAATCCTTCCAAAATCAATATTCCAATCATTTTTTGCTGATTGGGTTGAAGGGTTTTTTTAGTTTTAAAATCATATAAAACTTTTTTCACTATGGGCTGAAGAAAAACCATCCAGTGTAATAAAACCTGTCCTTCTGAATGCCCTTAATATATAGCAGGGATGGCGAACCTTTTCAGCACCGAGTGCCCAAACTGGAATACATGTGCATGTGTGTGCATGTGCTTGTGCCAGCCAGTTGGTCTTCAGGTTTCTGGCACTCACATGTGCAGTGGCCAGCTGGTCTTCGCACGCGCCAGAGTACCGGAAACCCAAAGACCAGCTGGTCGGCACGTGATGCCTGTTTTTTGGCTGGTTTTGGCCATTTTTCAGGTCATTTTCAGGCCATTTTTTTGGGCAGTTTTTGGCTGTTTTCAGGCCATTTTCTGGTGGTTCGGCGCCCACGAAGACCATGTGCGCTGGAAGCCAGAAGAGCAGCTCTGCTGACAGGGTGTGTGCCCCAGAGAAGACTCTGCATGCCACCTCTGGTATACGTTCCATAGGTTCGCCATCACGGATATATAGCAATAGCACTTAGACTTATATACTGCTTCACAATGCTTTACATCCCTCTCTTTACAGAGTCAGCATATTGCCCCCAACAATCTGGATCCTCGTTTACCAACCTCAGAAGGATGGAAGGCTGAGACAACTATGAGCCGGTGAGAATCAAATTGCTGAAGTGCAATCAGCTAGCAGTCAGCAGAGGTAGCCTGCAGTACTGCATTCTAACCACTGTGCCACCACAGCTCATAAAAAGCAACTTACAAGCAATTTCCAGTAAAGCAATTAATAAAGGAATAAAGGAAGTGGGCACCCACCCCAGTGTCCTTTGGAAGCTCTGTACCATGGCTTAGGTAAGCTGACATACCCAGAGCTCTGAAACCTGGGTGAGGTTGCTAAACATTTGGTCTGGTCCTGGAGAGCATCTGTATGGAATCCTATGGGCAATCCCAAATTGTCTATTTCATCCAGAAATAATTTCAAGGAGCCAAATAATTCACTGGCTCCTTTTTCTAGTCTGGTCTTTTGTTCATCGTTGCTTTTCCAGAAATGCCAGATTGCCAGGAATTTTTTTTTCATAAAAGGAAAATTTCTATGTAGAACTGATATTTCCCATGCCAAGCTATTAATAAATACATGGACATTAAAAAGAAAGCAATAACCCTTCAGAATCTTGAGACAAATAGAGTCATGAATGAGTTTTTTCAAGTAAACATATTGTTTTTTTAAAAAAAGTGATATAAACTTGGTAATAATTCCTTGTGCACATTTGTCTTTGCTTATCTAATGAAAGCCCTCTCTGAAGCATTCAAAGTCAGCTTTTATATCTTGCTGCACCATGTGATTCCATTCCTATTTTAATGACAATTCCTAATATTGATGTGATATCAGACGAAACAGCAATAAAAATAAAATTAAAAACTACATTTTATCAGAATTATCATTTGTAGGGGGGTATTTTTTGTTTTGTTTTGAATGCTTGGCTGCTGCATTTTTCTTCATGAGGAGATAACTGCTCAGTAACTTGTTCTATCAATTAGTATTATAAAACATAATAAAATATTCAGACCATTTGACTATTCTGCTTCTTGCAAAAGTGCCATATCTTTCTCTGCAAGATATTCCGCTTAGTGACACTTCAACATTCAGTAGAAACAAAATGAAAGCTTTATTTTATTTTTCCAATTGAAAATCTATTAGTTTACAGCACTCCCACTCAAAAAAAATTGCCTGGTAAAATTAATATGCGAGAGAGGATATGAATCCCACATTCTAGAATTTCTCTGATTAATATTTAGCTTTTAAGATCTGTTCTTCTCTTTGGTTGATTTCTTATGCATACAACATTTATTTGCAGCTACGGTTTGTTGTTTTAAGATATATAGAACTCTAAGAATGCTGAATATAAAAGACTGTGTAATGCTTCATTTTCAATAAGGTGGCCTTGCAGACCATAATCCCTTGTATTGACACATTTATCTCCTGGCTATACTCATTTTCCTTTGTCCCCATGATATTTTCATCTCATTCCCAGCCCGCAGGTGAAGAAACCTTAAGCTAAGTTATCCTTAACTATCCATGTAAGCAGTATATTTCCTGTTATTTGGACAGCAACCAAGGTATGCAAACACTGTTAGGCTTTGTCAGCTATGACTTTGGAGAGAGACAAGCTTGGTGTGTGATACTGTTGAGGAAAAAGGGAATATAAAGGCAGGATATGGCTTGGCAGTGGGTATTAAATAAATGCATGGTGGCACAGTTTTCTACCAACTCAAAGATAGGTGAGAAGCACCTTATCTTAGTGGTAGGGAAAGGCCTTAATCTTTTACAGCAATAAAGACTCCAATGAAACTGAAAAATTATTCAGTGTAGCATTCCCTATTAGCATTTGTGAACTGAGGAGTTTAGAAATCAGATCCCATTCAACATAAGCCTTCACCTGCCCAAATAAGAATAACACTATTCATAAATATTAGCTGAGTATATTGCAACTATAGCAGGGGTGAAATGCTCCCAGTTCGGAGCGGATCACCCGATCCGGTAGCGATGGCGGCAGGTGGTTCGGAGAACCGGTAGCAAAAATCCCTGCACACACACACACATACCCCATGCCCAGCTGAGCCGCACGATCATCAGAGGCTTTTTTTTTTTACTTTTAAAAGCATTTTTTCTACAACCTCTTCCGACAAAAAAATGCTTTTAAAAGTAAAAAAAAAAAAAGCATCTGATGATCGCATGACTCAGCTGGGATTACCAGAGGCTTTTCAAAGCATTTTTTTCTGCAACCTCTTGGCTGAAGAGGTGGTAAAAAAATGCTTTGAAAAGTCTCTGACGATCCCAGCTGAGTTGCCTGATCCGCAGGCTTTTCAAAGCATTAGAAAAAATGCTTTGAAAAGTTTTTTTAAAAAAAGTTGGCCACGCCCATCCAGTCACATTACCCCTCCCACCAAGCCACACCCACAGAACCGGTAGTAACAAATTTTACATTTCACCCCTGAACTATAGCAATCCCAGTATCTGTCTGTTGTTAGTTACTCAAAGACAGAGTTAAGGAAATGTTGCAGCTTTTCAATAGGCTAATTCACATAATGTGAGCAGACAGTTTGCCTGATTTTTGGTCTAGTGTATCATAAAAAAACAATGTGGTTCAGTTTAACATGTTTAACATTATGATTAGTCTTACTGTATATCCATGCAATGTATTAGCTGACTTATATTCTGGAAATAATCAGGAGATTTCTTTGTCTCTTATGAAAGTGATGTTTGATGACTGGGATAAAACACTAACCCAAACTTTAGAAGTTAAATTTGAGATTTTGGGGCAAACTAGATAAAAGACTGAACAAGATTCCAGAGGAAATTAAACAAGTTAAGGATAGGATAGAACTTTTAGAGAAAAAAGTCAGAAACTAGGAATTTTCTCTTAAAAAGAGGGCTATACGATTTGGCTATGCTGGAAGTCAGACTGAAGGAGTTTAAGATTATTCTGAAGTATCCTTCCAAAAATATATGGAAAGCTAACGATCAGCAAATATTCAGGCATTAGTGGATTTATTGATCTGGGAAGATGAATGAATGGAGGGAGAAGTGGACAAAGTCTATTGCATAAATTCATGTTTTGCTGCAACAAGCAACAAAAAATGCTTCAGGACATTTTCTGAGAAAAACAACGAAAACGTGTATATATTTTTTTCCAAATGGGAAGTGGTGTATGATGGGGGATTGGAATGGAGTAGTTGTTTCACAGTTTGGCAGAATTTCAGATAAGGAAATTAAACCTAACCAAAGCAAATTACCAAAGTCTTATTTTGATATGATGGACAATCTGTCCTTAGCACAAACTTGGAGAGAGAGGTATGGAATTTCTAGGAGATAGACTTATTTGTCAGAATGTGTATAAAAGAAAGATATTGGGATCTCAGTGAAAGAAATGTCATCCACAGAAATGAGATTTACAGTGTATATAAAAACAACAACTGCCATCCAGAAATTTTCCAAACATTACCATATGGGCATTCACTTGGAAGTTCTAATCACTTTCATTTTTTTTATTCAGATGAAGAACAGGAGGAAATAAGGTTTATTCGTGTAAACACCACGTGCATCTTGTGTACAGGACTGATTGCTTGATGTGAAAAGCATTAATTAGAAATCACTGAGTGTCCTAACGTGTGTTCAAAATGTTCATGTATATCTGGAATCATAAAAAACTTCTGTTGGTTCATGTTGTTAAAGCCTTTAAGAGATACAACTATAATATTCAATATAACCTGTATACAGTTTAAAAGTCAGAAACCTGCATTATTGTTTATTGTCAGTTTTATGAATGAATAATAAACCATTTATTTATTATTTCATTCAATTTTGACATATTTGATGAACAGGTACCTGATGATCACACTAATTCATTCATTAATTAAAATTCCAATGCTTTTTCTTTTATTTACCTTTCATTATCAAAGTAAATAAAGTATTTGCTGAAAATCTCTATTCTTTAAAGGTGAGTGTGCTGTGGTTTGTTTTTTTTTACCTTGGTCTCAGTTTGCTTGTGAATTTCTTTAGAATTTTTTTTGTTGGTTATTCCATTTATGTACATGTTATTAACATAGCAAGAAGTTCTATTGTTTTCAGGTACACCATTTTCTGCTATTCATCTGTCTATGTTTATTGGCCTGAAAAATGGCTTTCTGGGAATAGTTCCTTCATGGTATGTTCTCTCTGGATTTATTAAATTACAGGAAACTAGAGAAGCTACAGACTACTATAGAGTAGTAGTCACTCATATGGATTCCTCAGTGTGCCCAGAATTTAAAAAAGGGTGCAAGAACTCATATACAACCATAAGAATTAGGAGGGAGAGAATGAAAAAAAAAATACTTCCCATTCTATTGGAATGAATAAATGGTTGTTCCATTTCAGTGGGGATCTGAGGTAAAAACAAGTGCTTATTTTGACTTATCAAGTGAGCCCCAAAAATTCTGACTTCAGACCAGATTCCATCATTCTGTCTTTGGCACAGAAGATACTGAAAATGACAAAACCACAAAGGCAATATTGCATTAACAAGCCTAGTTCTTTGTGGCCACCTGGTTACTATGGTAACCATGCTTTTCTAGAATTTGGGTGTAGTTTTTATTCCATTTTTCATTTCACTACATGCCATCTGATACATTTCAAATGATTTCATCCCAGAGAAGATCCTTGGGCAGTGTAGTTCTATTCTCTTAACTAGTCTAATAGTCTAATTCATATGTGACCCAAAAGCTTTCCAGATAAACAGTATCGTATAATAGAATGAAGACAGTTCAAAGAGAATGAAAAATGTGAGGAAAAAGTGCAACTGCTTAGAATCTTTTTCCCATGATGCATTTTCAGTTTAGTTATCTGTCTCTAATGCAAATCACCTAATTGGGAAGGCATTTATTGCTATTAATTTTGAGACTGTTGTACGGGCTTTCTTAAATAACATGTAATAATAGCCTGTAGAAGCAAGAAAAAAATCCCACATTAGAAAGAGCTGCAAATTAAAAACCAAAGTACGTTTGCCCATCACAATAATACCATTTCTATCACATTTTATTAGGATATATCAAATCTAGAACAGATTTTGAAGACAGAACCAAGTCATTTTTTAGTCTCCAAGAATTGACTGTTTGAATTTAAGGGCATAATGCATAGCATTTCAGCTACCTTCTCATATTTACCTAGTACAAAACAAAACACATCAACAGGAAGGATCAGGCCTTCCTCCCCACCCCTCCCCAGGAACTGGCCGAAAACAGCAATACAAATCCAGTTCTATCTCAGATATGATTTATTTTTTTATAGTGATTTCTGACCCTATTAACCAAGAGCCGATATTTATTGTTATTAAGGGCCCAGGCTAGAAACCAGAAAACTAAGTTCAATAACCTGCTTTGAGACTGATGGCTTTGTATTATCATTCTCTTCCAGCTCTTAGAAGAATTCCAAAAATGTCCCCCCCCCAAGCCCCCCTCCAAAATATCCCTGCATGGACTTGTCCAGTTAATCACAAAGAGTCAAAAAAGACTTGCAAGCAAATATACATACAAAAGTATTAAACTATTGTTTGCAATCTGAAGATAGCATCAGAATTTATCTGACAAACAACAGGCACTGATATTTGGCTGAATATCTCAATTTATATTTACCCCACCTGATCTCTTCAGTCAAGTTGGGGGAAAGATGCTTTTCAAACCAGGCAACTCTTCCTTAGTATGCTACTAATTTGTATATCTCAAGATAGAAAAAAATAATGATTTTAGTTTATAGAGATTACTTTTTTTAAAAAAAAAAATTATGTTAGATATGCCTGAAAGATATACTTTTCCACTCCCTCCTCCAACACACATTATTCGTCTTCAGTAGAATTAGTTTGACTTGCTGTTTTGCTTCTGTAAGAATTGCTTTGCTAAGAATTGGAATTGCCTCTGCCATTTGCTTCTACCAGTGATCTAACTTCTGTTATCTTGATTTTTTGTACAACTTTGCACCTGGTGGATATCTCAAGAAGCGGGGTATGTCATGGTTTGGCAGGGTTACATCTGGCAAATACCTGTATTGCTAAACACCCAGTCCCTCTGTTGTTAAGCACTCAGCCCCCCACCCCCCGTTCCTTGCTGCATGGCCAATGCAGGGCTACAAGGAAGGCATGGACCAGGAGGCCAGAATTGGGTACTAAGCTGATGTCTGAAGGTATAAAAGGACACCCTACTTTCCCCTGAGGGTCACATAGTGATTACCAAATGCAATTCAGTCCTGAAAAAACTTATTTTTCTACAAAGAATCCAATGGCTTGTTGCTGCTCTTTTAAGCCTTATGTGAGGGGCCAATCATCTTCTGGACTTACTCCCGAGTCGTCCTTTTTTCTTCAGCTGCTCTTGCCTTCTGGCAGCTCTTCGCATGCGTGTACTAGGAACAGGCTCCTCCTGTTCCTCTGCCTCTCTGCTTTCTGCCTCTAGAGGCTCCAGAGTCCGCGCATCACTCCCAGATGGCCCTGGCCCCATCTCTGCCTCTGATGCAGAGCCTTCATTCGGGCCTTCCCCAATTCCAGGACTGGCCCATTGTCCTCCCCAGCCTCCTCACTGTCCGACTCTGCTGCCAGGTCTGCAGGCTGCTGGCAGACCATAACAAAGGTTATTCCTTCCATGCATTGTGTCTGTATGTTCTGGATATAGTTTCACCCAGTATTCACCCATAAATAAAATCTGCTTCTTTTTGCAAGCCTCATCTCGAGTCTCACTCTCTTTGGCATCTCAGTGGCTCAGGAAACTTCTGGGACCTTACACACTATTTATATAACTGCTCCCAGCTCCAAATTGTTTATTTATTAGGAGGCACCATCTCTAGAAAAACATCATGTATCCCATGTTAGGGTGTTCTCCAGATCTCTGCTCCCCTTAAGAATAAGTATTGCAATCTTCCTCATTCACCTGATGAGAACAAGCAGTATGTACTGTATGGTAACTATTTTCTTCTGGTACAAAAATTCTGTCATTTTCTAGTTTTGTTTCCTGTGACGTAGCCAATAGCATTATTCAAAACAAGTTACATTTATCTTCTTTGTTTAGCATAGATTTAATCAATACAATTATATAACACGCATTCAGCAGTGACAGAAAAACAATTATATTGATGCCACTCATCTAATTAGATGCTGTAGGCCAGGCAGCGTATAAAGAGAAATAAACTATTCAGGTATACGTGTTTGAGCTGAAGACAATATACTGAAGTTATCTTTTTAAAAGATTAGTCATTAATATGTTGTAGAAACAAGTCTGTAAGATGATGAGGAAATAAACTATTTTTATTCCAGAGAAACAGTAAAAACAATAACAATAAATAACAATTTTATTTTGCAGAGAGAGAGTTCAATTTTTCAAGGCTGGAGTGCTTGAGTTCATCTACCATTAATAATTTGGCCCTGATCTCATTGTAATTGGGATAGTGAAGAACCTAGGAGCAGTGGTGGGTTGCCCCAGTTCAGACCCGTTCTATAGAACCAATAATAAAACCGGAGGGAGGCTCCGCCTACCCACCGTGATGTCATCAAAATGCTTCTGCGCATGCGCAGAAGAGTGCGTGTGAGAGAGAGAGATAGAGATAAGCGAGTGCGCGTGCGTGGCCCCATTGCGAACCGGTAGTAAAGGTAAGTAGAACCCACCCCTGCCTAGGAGATAATGTTTTCCACTTATCAACACAGTACAAGGACAGGAGTGTTGTTCATCAGGGGACTTACATAATCTCCTTTGGACAGCATGGTCTTCAGGTGAAGGGAAATTAAAGTCCTTCTCAATGAAACACTGGTTATGTTAACCATATACTGGAAGAGACTTTTATGTTTTTTTAATAATGTTTAATTATAAAGATGAAAATTTGGATGATTGTACTACAGTGGCATCTTTATTAGCATCCCTTTCAATAGCAATAGCATTTAGACTTATATATCACTTTCACAGTGCTTTACAGCTCTCTCTAAGCGGTTTACGGAGTCAGCCTATTGCCCCCAACAATCCGGGTCCTCATTTTACTGACCTAGGAAGAATGGAAGGCTGAGTCAACCTTGAACCAGTGAGACTCGAACTGCCAAACTTCAGGCAGCCAGCAGCCAGCAGAAATAGCCTGCAGTGCTGCATTCTAACCACTGCACCACCACGGCTCTCAAAAAGCCAATTCTCTATTATTTTCTCTATTTCAAGATCTATATTCTCCCCAAAGAATACATTGCCACTTTTGGAAGAACATTTCCTAATTTGTCATTACTTGGGTAACAAAAGCTTAATTCATTGGTTTCAAATTGTGTAACAGAAAAATAAAACAGAGTTTGTCAAGTTGGGAATTATATCTGTCTTCTTTCAGAAAGGAAGCAAATCCCTGATTAGCTGTAGTTTTGCCACTGGTAATATAAGGCAAGAGTAAAACATTACTTAGTCAATTTAAATGAATCCAGGTGTCCAAAGTCAAATGAATTACATCCTGGAACTAGCATTGGATGATTGGAGAAACACTCATTTTAAGATTTGAGAATTTCTAGAAAATTGATAGATTTTCTCAGAAGATTGGTGGATAAGAAATCTCCCTATCTTCAAAAAAAGAAAGAAGAAGGATTAAGGAAGCACAGATCTCCCAGTGGCTGTCTATGCTACTCAAGGTCTTCAAACGTATAATTAACATATTTGTGAGTACTTTAATAGGACTGCAACAATTTATAAGTAACAGCATGGATTTGTCACAAACAAGTCACGCCATGCTAATCTTATTTCTCTTTTTAACAGAGTTATTAGCTGAAGAATTTGGGGAAATGCCATGGAGATAGCATATGTTGGCCTCTACAAAACATTAGATCATATCTTGTTTAATAAAAAAAATATAACATTGGTTAAATAATGTAACTGTTAGGAGTTCACAAATGTTTGGATGATCATATCCACATGATTTTTAATCAGAGAAAACAGCCTATGAATTATAGATATTTTAACAAACAGGAATTTTTTTTAAGGAGAAAACAGTTCTATTAAATGTCCAAGCTCCACAATAATGATCATATAGTCTAATAATAGACCAAGATGTTACCTGTCAAGATTTGTAGCCCTATTGTAGTCAACATTAAAACAAAACCTTGAGTCAACCAGGCTCAAGGTTGATTCAGCCTTCCATCCTTTCTAAGGTAGGTAAATTGAGGACCCAGTTTGTGGGGGCAATAAGCTGACTTTGTATAAAATATACAAAAGTATGAAGGCTATTGCTTAACGCCTTGTAAGCCGCCCTGAATCTCCGGAGAAGGGCGGCATATAAATCAAAATTTAAAAAAAACAAAAAACTAATCCTCCATTTTCAGCAGCAATAAAAATTATACTTTTTGGACACTTTTTCCCCTTTACTTTTTGTAGCAATAGTGTCTCTTCCTGATATAAAATTCAACTTTCTTTTATTTGACAAATTGTAGGAAAACTATAATTAAGTTCAAGAAAAAACTATGAAGTAACCGCAAATTAGGAAAGCTGCAATTAAACTCAAGAAACTAAAGTAATGCCAGACCCTTCTGACCTTTTATTATGACAATGACATTTGGGAATATCTTGCATAACTGAAATGAAAACATCCAGTTCTTACAGGATATAGTCACACATTTTAAATGTAAAATTCAATAAGATTTCAATGAAATCTCTCTTTTAAAGTATTAGTAAACACGGTGTTCTTAAAGTGGGGCTGGTCTCCAGATGGTTTGCCACCACCTTATTCTGTGATATTCATTCATTCATTCATTCCCAATTTGGTTTACAGGCTGATATTCCATGGTCTTCTATCCAAATATTAGCTAGTCTTACTAACCAAGACAAGGTCAGCCAGATGCTTGCATTTTCTGACACAAAACATACTCAAATGTTTGTCTTGCCCTGATCAAGAGTTGACTTGTTATGTAATATATAATATTACATCTGCAAAATATATGAAATATATAAAAACCTAATGGGGGATTCTAATAACATTGGTTTTACTTATTCCCATTGAAATAAATTGTTTTATGGTAAATCATGACTAATTTTTCCATCTAATTTCAATGGGAATAATGACATTGTCTAGATCTCACCCATGTATTTATGATCAATAATGATGGCATCTCTAACAGAAAATAATGCACAGAATCCTTCAACTATTTAAAATAAAACACTAAATATTTTCAAAGCAATCATTATTAAAAAATAGAAATCTTGAAGTTGCCAACATTTCAAAAGATTATGTATTCTCATACCACATCTCATGATATTTTGTTATCTCACTGCCTAAAAAGGGATCATCAGATCAATATATTGTGTACATACACATACAGAGAGAGACAGAGAAAAAGATACGATCTAAATATTTATTTATTTATTATTTATTTATTATTATTTATTAATTTTATTTCTATACCACCCTTCTCCCGAAGGACTCAGGGCGGTGTACAGCCTGATTAAAAGCACAAAGACAGACAAAATTTAAAAATAATTAAAATTATTAAATGATAAGCCCATTTTATAAAACCCCAAATTTAAAATCCCATTTAAAACCAATTAAAATCTTTACATTGATAGCCCAGCCTGGCGGAACAACAAGGTTTTGAGGGCACAGCGAAATACACGGAGATCAGAGATTTTACGAGTTTCTGGGGGCAATTCATTCCAAATATGAATGTATATGATGTTTTCCAGTTTCACTTAATGACTCAAGAATAGGATATTTGTTAAATGGCCTTTGTGAAGTCATACTTTCCTTTCAAAAGAAATCAAAGATTGACAGAAACATTTATCTTTTTCACTAAGATAAATACATCACAATCTCAGTCATCTAGATAATCATTGTCCCAAAGGTACTTTTTCAAAAGGCAACTGGATTATTTTTGTTTGTCTTTTTCTTCAGACCAAAGAACTGAAGAAGCTTCTTGGATGGGAAGCGAAATGCCTTCAAGGAAAAACAAAGAAAGTTCAGTTGCCTTTTAAAAAAGCACCTTTGGGAGATCACAGTCATTGTTGCTCTCTAATGTATTTTCCTCAATGCAGGATGTTACTGACAATGTTTTGTATTAGTTTTGGTTTTTAATTGAAGTTTTCATTAATTAGCAATAACAATAGCATTTAGGCAGTAGTGAAATGTAAAATTTGTTACTATCAGTTCTGTGGGCATGGCTTGGTGGGGGGTAATGTGACTGAGTGGACGTGGCCAACTTTTTTTTTTTTTACTTTTAAAAGCATTTTTTCTACAACCTCTTCCACTGAAAAAAAGCATTTTTTCGGCAGAAGAGGTTGTAGAAAAAATGCTTTTAAAAATAAAAAAAAACCCTCTGATGATCGCATGGCTCAGCTGGCCATGGGGGGGGGGCAGGGATTTTTGCTACCGGTTCTCCGAACCACCCGTCGCCATCGCTACCGGATCAGGCAATCCAGTCCGAAATGGGAGCATTTTACCCCTGCTTTTAGGCTTATATACTGCCCACAGTGATTTACAGCACTCTCTGAACAGTTTACAATATTGAATTTGCATATTGCCCCCAATAATCTGGGTCCTCATTTTACTGACCTTGGAAAATGTTGAGTCCTGATTGAATTCCATGATATACTGTAGGTCGAGTTTGCTTGCAATAGTGCACTTTAACAACTGCACCACCAGGGCTCTTTACATTAATTAATTATGATATATTTGTGTTTTGAACTACTGGACTCGAAGACCACATGTAGCTTAATGAAATGCAAGCTATAATCAATCTCCAAATTTATGCTGCCATCAGTTATTATATCATTTTTCAGTTATTATATCATTTTTATATCATTTCCTTCTTTCCATATTTAATCTCCCACTGTCTTTTTGGTGATCTCATTCAAAGCAACTTCTGTTCAAGATATTAAAAATAAAGCCAATAATAACTGACTGACATTTCCATGCTAAGCTTTATTATTTGCTCTTTTTTTGTGCTTTTTCTGCTTCCCCTTTATTTCACAGGTTATATAAAGAAGAGCTACTGATTCAGTGGTGGGATTCAATTTTTTTAACAACCGGTTCTGTAGGCATGGTTTATTTGGGTGGGCGTGGCTTGGAGGTCATGTGACCGGGTGGCCATGGCTATGTGTATAGGGACTATTCAGATGGCTGAAAAAAAGTCATTTCTGACCGGTCCTCGCACTTTTGACTGGTCCTCACACTTATGACCATCCTCACATTTATGCCCGTGCAGCATTCTTAACAACCATGTCACTCATTTCACAACTGCTTCTCTTCACCATGGTGACAAGATAGAGCAAAAAACATAAAATGTGAGGACAGTCATAAGTGCAAGGACTGGTCAAAAGTGCGAGGACCAGTCAAAAATAACTTTCAGCCCTCTGACTAATCCATATGCACAAAAGGACTACCCAGGGGGCTGAAAAAAGTGATTTCTGACAGATCCTCACACTTTTGACTGGTCCTTGCACTTATGACTGGTCATCATTTATGCCCGTTGCAGCATTCTTAACAACCATGTCACTCATTTCACAATTGTGATACTTCACATGACTGGGTGGGTGTGGCCAGGTGGTCATGTGGCATTGTTTCTTTGCCCTAATGACAGTTTGCTGCAATGGTCATAAGTGTGAAAAATGGTCATAAGTTACTTTTTCCAGTGCCATTGTAACTGTTGTAAGTCAAGGATTACCTGTACAAAAATACAAAAAGCTTCTTTGCTTGCAAAAAGGTGCCCTAAATACCAATCATTAGATTAGAAATACCTGCAAACTGGATTACAAATCAGGGAGAGAGCCAGAGCACCTTGAGGAATTAAAATAGTTAAAATGCAATATTAACTATCAGCAGCCAACTCTTGCTCATAAAGTGAAACCCTTTAGCAGAGAGATCATTTAAGCTCTCCAGAATGAAGAAAGGAGCAAACAAAGTATCTGTTCCTTGTTAAACCAATTACCAGAACAAATAGACACAGAACTAGTCAGATTTCCAAAGCTGCTTCTTTTCAGGAACAGAGATTAACATTTTTCCTTCCAAACAAAGCTGAATAGGGAAAATTATCCCATCACTAAACACAGGATTAAACATCACCAAGCACAGACTTAAACTTCACCAAAAACCACTTTTAGACCAAAAGTCAGAAGGGGTATGTAAACTCACGTTTGAATGTCAATCTTTCTAGCTAGCCAAGACGCCTTGCTGAATGTCACTCATCTTGGTTCCTTGTCATTAAAAGCTTCTGCTTCGTTATTCAATTATTTCTTCAAAGTGCTGATCATTGCACCCTGGCTGGAAGAACTCCAACAGGGAAATATTTCCTCTCAACAGCAGTGTAAAAAGCTTAAAACAACCCTTCCCCTTTAAGAAAGTCAAGCAAAAAAATAGCCTCTGAGAACCTCCGGAACTGGAAGTGACAGTAAGTCTAGGCATACTGTCGGAGAGGCAGTTTCTGTAATAAAGATTAGGCTAGGAAACAACACCAAATGTTGTAATTAATCCTTACAGGATTAACCCTATAAAGTGGAAAAAAACAAAAGGAGATTTCTTTTAACAACTGGTTCTCCGAACTGCTTAACTACTTAACTACTTAACAACCGGTTCTACTGAACCGGTGCGAACCGGTAGAATCCCACCACTGTACTGATTCACTGAGTTTAGCATAAAATATGTAAGATTCATCTTGACCGGAGAAACTGGATGAAATTTCTATTCATGTTTTGTTGTGTTACGTTTGTCTGGGATAAAGATACTTGGAGGCACGTTGCCAATTTGTGTACAATGCAGACTTTTTGAAATGGGCAGGGTGCTTTCTTATTTTGTTCAACGGCTTTGGTTTTAGTGAGTTTATTCTGGTATATTTCTCAACAAGTTTGTCCTCAACTTTACTCCATCCCTCAATGAATTCAGTTGGATGGATTTTTCCCATTACTTCTGGGGATGGCATATAATTGCACTGTCAGCAGTGGTGGCTTTGAGATGAAAGGCTGAACAATATGGATTTGCCCACTGTTCCACCCCTTGACAACCATTTCACTTAGTAGAAAATAATGCAGACTTCAGGAAACATTTTTAAAGGAAAACTGCTGAAGGTTTATCAAGTCTCTCTTTCACAGCTGCAGGCTGTGAAAATGGAGAACATTATAAAAACAACAGAAACAAAGGCAGAATATAAGGAAAAATAGCTGGATGACACATTAAATAGATGGAAAACCAAAGCTTTGCATGGACAGCACTTGAAAAACATGGAAGGAAAATGTGATGACAACTTTACATGGGCATGGCTTAAGATGGGAACCATCAAGAAAGAAATGGAAGGTTTAATACTCGCTGCTCAAGAACAAGCATTACAAACTGATGCTATGAAAGCAAAGATACAAAAATCCACCGACAATCCAAACTGCTGACTTTGCAACAACAAAGTCGAAACTGTTTCACATTTAATATGTGAATGCAGCAAAATCTCACAAACTGATTACAAAGCTAGACATGACAGAGTTGCTAAATTAATCCACTGGTCGTTATGTAAAAAATACAACTTACCTGTACCAAAAAAGTCATGGGAACATAAAGTAGAAAAAGTTATAGAAAATGAGAAGGTAAAGATCTTGTGGGACTTTCGAATACAGATGGATCATCACTTAGAACACAACACGCCAGATATCACAGTTGTCAAAAACGAAATGTATAATTTATTGACATCACTGTACCAGGAGATGCCAGAGTCGAAGAAAAAGAACTGGAAAAAAATCATGAAATATCAGTGGCCATCGAAACTACACAGCTATGGATAAAACATGTAACAGTGATACCATTGTCATTAGGACACTTGGTACCATGTCCAAGAATTTTATAAGATACCTCAACAAATTGCAACTTCCTGCAATAACACCAGCCAAACTGCAAAAAACTGTGCTACTTGGAATATCGTACATCTTCAGTTGGTACTTGGTTGATACCTAGGACGCTGGCAACAACCCATATCAACCATTAGCACCAGTCAATGGTATTTGTGATGCATTTTTGAATGTTCAGTTGACTGAATTTCATGTTTAATGAATAAAGTAAATAATAATAGTTGTTGTTGTTTGTTAATTAAATTACCACTGGCTGGGATAAAGTATCACACTAAGCCAAAAAAACTTGGGCTCAGAATTTTTAAGAGAAAAGAAAATTAAGTTTTGCTGTTTCAGACAACATGAATGCAACTACATTAGTGCTTTCACTACAGTGTCCCCAAATTTTCAGAAACTACACATTGTCAGCAACTATAGCCAGAGGAGGCTCCAGGGTCTGCACCAAATGGTTAAAGGGGCTGTATGTAGATCAGGGAGGGGCCTCATAGCATATTCTGATCTAAAGCGGCCTTTACAATCATCAGTGAACCAAACAAGCTATATTAAGGCTTAGATTTAGACTCTCCAAACTTTTTGAATTAGTGAGCAATCTGTAAAACCTACAGTGGGTACTCACAAAATAATTGCCATAGTGGATCTGAGAAGTCATAAATCATGCATGCAGCAAAGATGCAAAAAATATCTTGGGCTACAGCCTGCCTCTAGAATATCCCTAGAGAGTCTTACATAATGCAGGTTATAATTTAGGCTAGTGCCTAAAACATACAATTAAATAAGATCAGAATTTTGCTGAGCACTAAGGAATATTTTGATGTGCGCATTTTTGCCTTTATATATAATACTGAGGAGCTAGAATTTAGTGTGAAGTGTGAAGTCAATATATTTTCTCATCTCAGTAAGACTAGTAATCCATTGAAAATTTAAATCCTTTTTCTCCAGAATTGTTTTTTCCAATTTCAGAATAAGAAAAATAAGAGCACTAATATCTTTCAACCACAGATTCTAATGAAAGGAAACATTTATTTTTCAGTTTGTGCCATCATGACAGATAATTGTGTCCTGCTCTCTTCTGTTAACTCTTCTTTAATTTGAGATAGCCTGAATTAAAAAAAAAAAAAAGTAAATGCTTAAGATGTAGTTAAATATCCTTAAAGAATTAGGTAAATATTTGTGTGTGGGTTTAAATATGATAATACATTTTATGGATTTACCTGGTAATGTCCAATTTATACCTTTGTACCCATTCAAATCATTTTGAAACTCTTAATTAGAATAATAAGTTTTTGCCAGCAATTAAATATGTTAGTCCCTGAGGTTGTTTATAGGGCTACCTCATATAACAGGGGTCCTCAAACTACAGCCCGTGGGCCAGATATGGCCCGCCAAAGCCATTAATCCAGCCCATGCAGGACCAGCAGGCTGTCCCACCCACACCACCCTGCCTACCTGCCAACCCCCAACCGTCTTCTGGAGGCCGGGGAGGCCAAAAACAGGACACCTGGAGGCCTCGGGCCCAGAGAGAGAGAGACAGAGGGAGAGGGAGAGAGAGAGAGGGAGACACACACACACACACACACACACACACACACACACACACACACAGAGAGAGAAGTCCGTCATACACACTCCAAGGCAGCCACATCCTTTCACTAACCTGCTTTCCAGCCCCAGGAGCATAACAAATTAAAGTTTAATTTGTGTGTATAGTTTGGACTGCTAAATTGGCCACCCAGTCACATGACCACCTAGTCACACCCACCCAGTCACATGACCACCTAGCCATGCCCGCCCAGCTGGTCTGGCCCTACAACAGTCTGAGGGACCGTGAATTGGCCCCTGTTTAAAAAGTTTGAGAACCCCTATCATATAGGCTGCAAAATTCTGCTTGCCCATTACATGTGAAAAAAGTCAAATTTCTATATCACTCTTATGCCTCATAGTGACCATCCAGACTTTTTCAGCCCAGTTCATTGTATTTTATCATATATAATTTTAGATAATTGTTCTAAGTGCCTTGGATCATAATAAAACAGTGAGGAAGAAATATAATGGAATAGGGATATACTGTAGTATAGTGGTCGGTTTGTTAGGATATGATATCACAAGAAACCCAGAGGATTTGTAATTTTCCTATTTTATTTATGCTATTTCTCATGGATGTCTTTAAAAAAAGGATTTAGAGAGGCAAAGGGGAGCCGAAAGGGACAAATATCTAGCTTTTGAAATTCAGGAGGTTTTTAATACTGTGTGTTACATTTATTTTGGAAGAAAAGATTGGAGAAATGACAGGATTTTCTACTTACAATCTTTTCACAGGTCATAAACAATTAGACCAGCTTCTTGACATGCAATTTATATTTCTCTTCAAAAACTCCCACTGTGTCATCTTAAAACCATTTCAGTGATGATCATATCTTGACCTTCTTTTGGACATCCTCTCATTTACCCTCCCATTTGCTCTTGCAGCTAAACTTCTACACAACCCATAAATTTAAGAGATTTATTAGATGAATTTTAATCTTTTTTTATTATGCATAGCAGGCTATTTGCCATCAATGTTCTTAACAGTTCTCTCTGCCCTTTCCCTTTTAAACTATGGACATTTTTATTTTATTTTACAGAAGACAGTTTTCTGTCTGAAAGGCTGCCCAGTCCGAGTTGGTATGAAATCATAAGGAGGGAGGTTATAAGATTGAAAACTCTCATTAAGTGGGACTACAGACAACCCATTCACAGGAGCTGTATTTCTATTTAAATACTGCAATTATTTGCCATATAAAACATTTTGTGCAAATCCACATTATCTACACAACAGTTTTTGTTTTTTGTTTTGCTCTTCTTACAATCATCCTGCAGGTCTCAGGTGGCATTCTCATTCATTCTTCCACTCCATGGGAGGGAAACAGAATGAGAAAGAATAATTCTGCAAATCAGTGATTGGTTACATAATTGTTGTCACTGGAATAAATCTGAGGAAACCATGGTTCATGACAGACCATGCCATAATACGGACAGCATCATAGAAGCAGCGGTGAAATGCACTTACCTTCGCTACAGGTTCAGAAATTTGAGTGTGCATGCCTCTTCGGCACATGCACAGAGCCTTCTGCGCGTGTGCAGAGGGTAAAAATGGGACATAATGATGTCCCGGCGGGTGGGCGGAGCCTCCCGCTGCTGGCCCTACTGGCTCGCGCGAGCCGGATAGATCCGGTCGGATTTCACCGCTGCATAGAAGGACAGGTAAAAATGTATTTGACAAAAGGATGTTTGGGGGAGAGGAAAAAAAATGAATATCCTTAATTAAGAACTTCAGATAAAATGCACTATAAAAATGAGGAGTCTTGTTGAAATGAGTCTTGTTGTAGAGCCTTTAAAGCTCTATTTAAAAAAAAAACAGAAAAAAATGACTCAACAATTTCATAACCTTCATGTTGCTGCTTAGAGCAGGGGTCTCCAACCTTGGCAACTTTAAGACTTGTGGACTTCAACACCCAGAATTGGGAGCTGAAGTCCACAAGTCTTAAAGATTATTTATTTATTTATTCATTGGTTCGATTTATATGCCGCCCTTCTCCGGAGACTCAGGGCGGCTTACAATGCATTAAGCAATAGCCTTCATACTTTTGTATATACCTGCTTAGTAGGGCTTTCGCCCTCCCCCCTCCCCCCTCCCCAAGCGGTGTTCTTTTTTATACAAAGTCAACTTATTGCCCCCACAATCTGGGTCCTCATTTTACCTACCTCTAAAGGATCGAAGGCTGAGTCAACCTTGAGCCTGGTGAGATTTGAACTTGCAGTAATTGCAGGCAGCTGGTGTTACTTAACAGCACTTTAGTCTGCTGCACCACCAAGGCTCTTGGTGCCACCAAGTTGCCAAGGTTGGAGACCCCTGGCTTAGAGTATGGGAAGTGAAGAAGAACTTGTAGTAAAAAGACGAACATGGTCATTTGATGTGAAAAGATTGGATAGGTTTGACCCTCTTGGCTGGAATATAATAATCAAAGGATATAATTGATACAAAAGGAACAAAAGCATTAGAAAGCCAAAAGTCTCTTTTTTGCCTTGTCGAAAATAACTTTTTCCTGCTCAGAAATCCAAATAAATGTATCTACTGCACTACAGAGAGAATCTGTGTTATAATAAGCATACATCTTATATGAAATTACTTATTTGTTGAGATAATTTTTTTTCCGTCAGAGGGTAGAAGAAAGCACAAGAGTCCCAGTTATCACTTACTTGTTATTTCTTAAATAGTTGAGGATGTAGAAGTAGCAGAAAAGTTGGAAGAAAGTGATTATGCAATGCTAGAACATCTGTTGTAAAAGAATAATTGGATATTCAAGCTGAGGCTAGGCATTCATTTATCTGGAAAGTTTTAATTTGGATTTTTCTATTGAGCATAAGGTTATCCTTAATGACATGGCACTTCCAACCATTACTGACTTTATATTAATGAGTTTTTCTAAGGAAGGTACAAGTTTCTCTTCTTAATTACACATACTGGGTTTGTAGTACATATACCTATAGAAACAGCACTTAACACTTAGCACTTAGCTGAATAGAATAGAATAGAATAGAATAGAATAGAATAGAATAGAATAGAATAGAATAGAATAGAATAGAATAGAATAGAATAGAATAGAATAGAATAGAACAGAACATAATACTTTATTAACAGAGTTGGAAAGGACCTTGGAGGTCTTCTAGTCCAATCCCCACACCACTTCAGACAAATGGTTATCTAATCTCTTCTTGAAAAACTTCCAGTGTTGGAGCATTCACAACTCCTGGAGGCAAGTTGTTCCACTGATTAATTGTTCTAACTGTCAGGAAATTTCTCCTTAGTTCTAAGTTGTTTCTCTCCTTGATTAGTTTCCACCCATTGCTTCTTGTTCTACCCTCAGGTGTTTTGGAGAATAGTTTGACTCCCTCTTCTTTGTGGGAGAAGAGATATCGGAACACTGCTATAGAATAGAATTCTTTATTGGCCAAGTGTAATTGGGCGTACAAGGAATTTGTCTTTGGTGTATATGCTCTTTTATTCTTGATGAATAAAATACATTCATCAAGAATAAAAAGATACAACACTTAGTGATAGTCAAGGTTACTAATAAGCTATCAAATCGTACTAGGAAAAAAATAAAAACAATATAAATTTAAATTTCTGACCGCCGCACCCCATTGCAGGGAGGTGTCTCAGTGTCTTAGCCACTGAGCCACTATGTCCTTTTATCATACTAGGAAACAAATAAAACAATATAAATCATAGAGATACAAGCAACAAGGTTTTTTTTTAATTTGATTTATATGCCACCCTTCTCCGGAGACTCAGGGCGGCTTACAATGTGTTAAGCAATAGCTATAACAAGGTTATAGTCATACATAGAAAAGGAGATAAGTAATAGGGAGGATGAGAAGAATAACAGTAATACAGTCTTAGTAAATAGTTTGACAGTGTTGTGGCAATTAGTTGTTTAGCAGAGTGATAGCATTCAGGAAAAACCTGTCCTTGTGTCTAGTTGTTCTGGTGTGCAGTGCCCTATAGCATCATTTTGAGGGTAGAAGTTGAAACAATTTATGTCCAGGATGTGAGGGGTCTGTAGATATTTTCACAGCCCTCTTTTTGACTCATGCAGTATACATATCTTCAATGGAAGGCAGGTTGGTAGCAATTGTTTTTTCTGCAGTTCTAATTATCCTTTGAAATCTGTATTTGTCTTGTTTGGTTGCAGAGCCAAACCAGACAGTTATGGAGGTGCAGATGACGGACTCAATAATTCATCTGTAGATTGCTCTTTGGGCAGTTTGAGCTTTCTGAGTTGGCACGGAAAGAACATTCTTTGTTGAGCTTCTTTGATGACGTTTTTGATGTTAGATGTCCATATTAAGTCTTGAGATACGATAGAACCTAGAAACTTAAAGGACTCTATTGTTGACACTGTATTGCCTAGTATTGTAAGAGATGGTAGTATAGGAGACTTACTTCCAAAATCCACCACCATTTCTACAGTTTTTAGGGTATTTAGTTCAAGATTGTTCTGGTTGCACCACAAACTTAGTTGTTCAACCTCCCATCTGTATGCAGATTCATCATTATCTTGAATGAGACCAATCACTTGTATTATCTGCAAACTTCAGTATTTTAACAGAGGGATCTTTTGAGATGCAGTCATTGGTGTATAGAGAGAAGAGTAGTGGAGAGGGCACACAGCCCTGGGGGCCTTCTGTGCTAATTGTGCAGGTGTCTGATGTGCAGTTATCATATTATGTCTAGTCTTTCATGGCAACCAAAAATGGATGCAGTATTCCAAGTGTGGCCTTACCAAGGCATTATAAAGTGGTATTAACACTTCACATGATCTTGATTCTATCCCTCTGTTTATGCAGCCTAGAACTGTGTTGGCTTTTTTGGCAACTGCTGCACACTGCTGGCTCATATCTAAATGGTTGTCCACTAGGACTCCAAGATCCGTCTCACAATTACTACTATTGAGCAAGGTACCACATATACATACTATGCATTTTGCTTTTCTTCCCTAAATGTAGAACCTTACTTTTTTCACTGTTGAATTACATTTTGTTAGATAGTGTCCAATGTTCAAGTCTGTCAACATCCTTCTGTATCTTAATATTTCATGATATCTTATTTATATGCTTGAAACACAATTGGAGGTGATCAAAATCTCTCTCAAAATAAATGTTATTTATTCTCCAAGAGTATTACATTCTTCCTTGCTTTATTTAAGATGACTGATAAGATTGTCAGATTATCAAATTGCCATTTGACAATCATTTAGACTATGCTAAATGAAGAAAGTTGTCAATTTGGAAGCCGATTGAAATTTTCTGTTCTTTTAAATAACACTATACAACTTGTGATAGATTGGGTCAACATTTCAGAAATATTTCTTATCTAAACAGCAAAGCCAAATGATTATAGGGAGGCAAACCCAGTGTCAGTGAGAGCGACTTCCAACTTCCTGTTGGCTACCACATTTAATATCCTTGTGGAAAGCTGGCAATGAGTGTTGGAAATCCTTCCTTCCTTCCTTCCTTCCTTCCTTCCTTCCTTCCTTCCTTCCTTCCTTCTTTCCTTCCTTCCTTCCTTCCTTCCCTCCTCGCTCCCTCCCTCCCTCCCTCATCTTTTCTTTTTTCCTTCCTCCCTTCTTCCCTTCCTCTTCCTTTCTTTCTCCCTCTCTCCCTCCTTCTTCCTTACTTCCACTTCCTTCTTCCCCCTCCTTTTCCTCCCTTCTTTTTCCCACTTTCCCCTTCCTTCCTTCCTTCCTTCCTTCCTTCCTTCCTTCCTTCCTTCCTTCCTTCCTTCCTTCCAGTTATAATGGGAGTACATTTAGGTTGGAAGAGATGTGCTGGGAAGCAAAGTTTGGGTAGAACCTTTTTTGATATTTTAAATTCAATTTCTTGGTTCTTGCTAATACTGTATTTTCACCATGCTCATTATTTAAAGGGACAGCTTGTGGCAACTTAATTTGTAGTCTTTGGAAATAAGTATTCAAAATTATTCCAATATATGAAGAAAGAGTACAGTAGGAGTTTCTCTTAGAACTTAAGTAGCATGGCAGCCCTTTCATGCTGCAGACTTCATTCACTATTTTTGGGGAGGGTGAGGCATGGCAGTGAATGAATAAAGATATGATGAAAATAGATGGATCTGTCTCTTGCATACAGATAGTTCTCGAATTATAACTATAATGGAACCTGCTCATTACAGAAGTCAGGACAGCTGTTAAGTGAACCACCTCATTAATGACTGCTTTCCCCATGCATTAATGATTGCACGGGTCATTAAATGGAGCATGGGGTGCCTTAGGGATGGAAAAAAACCCTGAGAGACCTAGTGCAGTCACAAGCCCACCTGCCTCCCAAGCACAAGGCCAAGGCCTTCCCACCCCCTGACATATCCCACAGTTTATATGTATATGTATATGTATATGTATATGTATATGTATATGTATATGTATATGTATAGGTCTTTGGTTATTCGGGTTTTCTCCGTCAAATTGGAAGTGTCTTGGCGACATTTCGACAAAGTCTCATTTGTCATCTTCAGGCTGGTGTTTTCGGCTTTGTGCTTCTAGGAGCAATGTGTGATCGCAGCTGTTTCTTCCTTTTAACTGCCAGTGGGGGTGAGAATTGATTGGGTGGGAGCTTGGCTGTGTTCTGATTGGGTGGAGGTGTGTTCTGATTGGTTGGGGGCTTGGTTGAAGGTGTAACAGACTTTATTTTCCTACATGCTCAAAAATTCATAGGGATGAAAGTTTGTTTTAGAGGAAAAGAGTACAGAGACAAATTCACATACTATTGAGACGGTGGATCTACTAATGGAAGCATGCAGTGTGAAAGATGAACTAAAAGGAAGGCTAAATAAGAAAAATAGATACCTTTGAATTGTGACAGTAGAAAAAACTGTTGGGAAATCTTGGCTCACAAGAAGAACATTTCATTCAGCACCAGATGAAGTAAAACTAGACTACTCATTGAAAGCATTAATAATAACTTGAATACCTGACATGAAGCAAAACTCATTTGGGGGAGACATTGAGGCTTGGAAAAGTCTCAAAAGGCTGACAAAAAGCAAGATAGCTAGATACTCTCACTGGTGATACAAGCAGAAGTTTACAATCTTCAGAGAGGCAGTTATTGACAGAAAATCAGCATGAAATTATATTCTTCAGATGATGAACAGTCAGAAGTGACCAAACAAATGAAAACCAAAAACACCAGCTAAAATAGGTAAAGTAGATATTAGTGTGGCTGCTTTTACTATTTTTAACAATAATTGTATGTGTCATAGCACATGCTAGATTAAAAATATTCAGCAAAATTCACACATACACACACACACTGCTAATATAAATGTATGGAATAGATTATGGAAGGTAGGAAGGCTATTAAGAATGAAATGAGAACTGCAGTTTCACTCAGGATTTCAGTTGGTGGTATTCAGTAAAAACGGTCCAATAAAAACAGAGATCTGAAGAAAAAATAATAGGTGGCAAAATTGAATTATCTATGCCAGGTACAAGATGAGCTCTTGGTACAGATCAAAACACAATGGAACCGAGGTGGTGAATCTATGACCCACTAGATTTTTGCCCCATGGCAGTGATGGATTGCCCCCGGTTCGAACCGGTTCACAAGAACCGGTAGTAAAAGCAGCGGGAGGCTCCGCCCACTGACCCGGACGTCATCAAAGTTTGATCTGGGTATGCGAACCGGTAGTAAAGGTAAGTAGAACCCACCCCTGCCCATGGATATGAGCACTCAGGGAATATGACAGAACAATGGCAAACATATGGAAATCCAGCTTAAGTGAGAGCAAGGTATTTCACCAGAGAAATGATACTGTTATTGTTATATTTGTTGCTATTACTGTCCTCGCTGTATGCAGAAGCAATAGGAGTCGCTAACTGCTTCTTTGTGAAAGAACATGACCTGTTTTGCAGGGTTGCTTGATTTCAAATAAAAAACATGCTGCTAACACTTTTAAGACATCGTCATTATAAATGACAGGTTTGTGCAAGTTGTGCTCATGCAGTAAAATGCTTGATAGTACTTCTTATGCCTGATCTATTTACTATAAATGTGATGTGCCTACAGCCTTTCACGCAGGCATTAGAGAAGAAAACCTGTCTATTTAGTTTATCCTTTTGATGTTTAAATCCCAGCAGTTATTGCATTTTAGGAAAGTTGTCATTTCATGGAACTTTAGAATATTAATAGATGGAGCAACAGAATAGGAAACCCTGTCTGAAAGACAGATAATTTTTTGGCAAAGGCAAACCGAATTTCATAAATTGCTGTTATTAATAAGGTGTTTTGCTACCTTTGCTTAAGATTTCAACATCTCTCAAGAAAAAAATTGTTTGGCATTCATTTCAGAGGCTTCTAAGTTTGCCCTAAAAAAGGAAGGAATTATTTTTAGCTATACAGCTGCATTGCTGTAATATATTCAAGTAGATGACTCAGGTAAGATACTCAGGCAGTGGATGGGCTACCCTAAAAATTTTTTTCCTCATAAGGGATATACATGAATTCATATCCTTGTTCCTCTCTTCCTCCTGCCTTTCTATGTTGTACTTAAATGCAGCATTGCAGAAAGCAGCCAATCAGGTTTACATTTTATTTATTGATTGATTGGTTCGATTTATATGCTGCCCTTTTCCGGAGACTCAGGGCGGCTTACAATGCGTTAAGCAATAGCCTTCATACTTTTGTATATACCTGCTTAGTAGGGCTTTCACGCGCCCCCCCCCCAGCGGTGTTCTTTTTTATACAAAGTTTATTGTCCCCACAATCCGGGTCCTCATTTTACCTACCTCGAAAGGATGGAAGGCTGAGTCAACCCTGAGCCTGGTGAGATTTGAACTTGCAGTAATTGCAGGCAGCTGGTGTTACTTAACAGTGCTTTAGTCTGCTGCGCCACCAAGGCTGTTTTGGACATTCTTGGTCATCTGCATTTCTTAGTGAGATATGCAGCATGGAGGCCAAGAACGTATGGAAGTTATAAGCTTCTCCTTGGTGCAATCTCATCTCCACGGAAACTTTTCACCCTGCTTAGCTTATTGGAAAGTAAACTGACCTTTCTACAAAGTGCCATCCTATGAGGTGGTGGCCCTGATGGAGTCCTTTATTCCCCCTTTCCATTGAGAAAGGTAAGGACTATGCGTTCAAGTCTCTGCATTCAAGTCCTCTACATTGAGGAACTTTGAAGAGGATGAGATGTTCCCTGTTGGGTAGTTCAAAAGGTACAGGGCCTTACCAAAAAATTAAAAAAAAATAAATGGGTGTTGTAAGTAATGTTTCCAAGCCAGAGGTTCTCAACCTTCCCATTAAGAATTGATTCTTACTACTTGATTCTTTGAACTAGAAATACCAAAGATGATCGTGGTATTTCTGTAGGTAAAGTTATTATAATATCTTTTCCTATTCTATAACAAAAAAAAAAAATAGAAACTACACAATGTGTTTCAAGTTAGATTGGAAAAGCTTGAATGTAATCTTTCAAGCACAAATCCAAATATGTCCAAATGTGTTATGCCATAATAGAAAGTGTGCAGAAAAGAAACACCATGCCTAATATGCTTGACACCCACTTCTTGAAAAATATTACATGCTTCACATTTAAGCCATTTCAGCTCACATTTGCTGTTCAATTATTCTCTTATTACAAAACAGTCTATCAAGATCAGGCTGGTATCAAAATCTCACATGGTGTATATTACACATTTAGCACCACTGTTAAAAGGAGTGCAGTGGCTCACAAGGTTACAATGCTGGGTTGATAATCAGCAAGCTCATGTTAGAGGCCCAGTTGCTGCCGCAGGATGGGGTGAGTTCCCATCACACATTCCAGCTCCTGCCGACCCAGCAGTTTGAAAGTGGGCAACCACAGGTAAATAAATGGGTCTACTTTGGTGGGCAACTTAATAGGGATATGAAAGGAGCCCCCAACTGGGTGTCCCATGAGCAATGGTGATGTCACTGTTCAAACCTTTCAATCCAGAAGGTCTTAGGTGCTCCCAACACAACTGTAGTATTAGCACCTCTGTTAAAGCCCAAGGTCAATGCAGTGTAACATTCAGAGGGTTAGTAATAATAGTGATAAGGCATAAGTTGAACAACAGGAATAAATATTCCTTCTGCTCTTCTAACCAGTGCTATCCTTGATAACACCAAAATTAACTTAGGTGAAGGAAAAATGCTGAAGTTTGAATCGATCCAGCAGATGCAAAACTTTGTATCGATTCCTAAAATGTCATCTGTATTCATATATGTCACCAATTGTGTATTTCAGGGGTTTTTTCAGGCTTTTCCATAGGATATAATAGCGATATTTTCTTTTCAGCATAAAAGATCAAAATAAAATGATCAAACAGATTCTGCAGTCATAACATACTATTAGGTAGAAAACCATGCTGAGCATAATGGAATTCACCTTACAATAAATATGTATACCTCAGATCAACTTAGTTAAGCCTCAGAATCAATGTTGTTCCTCAATGTCTTAAAAATATCTTTTCTGGCTCTATTTAAAAAACAATGTGGTGAAGGGACAATATGGGACACAGCCAGAAGTTGGCATATCTTACAAAATGAGTCTGAATCCTGAATGTAATGCCAGGTCTTGGACTCCTTAGGCATTCATCATTCAATGTTAATCTATTTGAGGTGATGCCAATTTGCACAGATGCTTGTGCTTGTGCTAAAGATTTTTGCTTGATGCCTGTAATAGTTTAGATATAATGTGATGTGCAAAGGATAACATAGAGGACAGCAACAGAAATTGAGGGTCTAATAGGGTGACAGAGTTCTACCAGCAACATTGTTCAACACAGGGGGGGGGGTCTAAATTTTTTTTTAATTAAAAAGTTTTAACAATCATTACAACAATTTTCCCCCCTCCCACCCCCCATACGCTGAAATTTTGGCCATCTCTGCTAAGTTCACTACTTTTAGTGTCCATTCTTCAATAGTAGGCAAGTCTTCCTTCTTCCAGTACTGTGCCACCAAGAGTCTGGCACAGTTTAAAACCAACTTAGTCTCTATAACAGTACAATCTGTAATTATGCCTAGCAAAAAGAACTGTGGAGTAAATTTTATCTTCTTCTTGAGAATATTTTGAATAATCCACCATATTTTTATCCAAAATGCCTTAATTTTTTTACATGTCCACCATATATGATAATATGTGGCATCATCACATTCACATCTCCAACACTTAGGTTGCACACTTGGATACATACAGGCTAGCTTTTTAGGATCTAGATGCCATCTATAAAACATTTTATAAAAATTCTCTCTTAAAGTTTGGGTTTGCGTGAACTTCACATTTCTAACCCATATTTTTTCCCATGTTTCCATCATTATTGGTTCTTCAATATTTTGTGCCCATTTTATCATACAGTCCTTAACTAATTCCGTTTCTGAATCTATTTCTACCAACGCATTATACAACCTTTTTATGTGCATTTGACTTTGATCTCTAATCTGTTTTACCAAGTTCTCCTCATTTTGCAGAAAACCAATTTTCTGATCTTCTCTCCATCTAGCTTGCAACTGTACATATTGAAACCATGTTCAAACTGTCCTTTATTCTCTTAGTTGATTCAAAGATTTTAATTGTAGTATACCTTTTTCCTTGTTAAGAAGCTCTTTATATGTAATCACATCCTGCCTTTGCTCTACACTTATATTCTCTATCGCATGTCTGGGTATTGCTCACAATGGTAACTTCTCGTTTAGTTTATACTTATACTTTTTCCAGACACGCAATAGAGCATTCCTTAATATATGACTTTTAAAAGTCTTATCCACTTTCTTATCATATAATAAATAAGCATGCCACCCGTAAACCAAATCATATCCCTCAATATTCAATATTCTTTCTTCTGTTAAATTCATCCAATCACTCATTGCTGATAGGACAGCTGCCTCATAATATAGTCTTAAATTAGGCATTTTGAGACCTCCTCTCATGCCCCTTTAAAGCTCAATCGCCATCTTGGTTTCACTTTCTCCCCTTAATAAGTCAGAAGGAAGTAATACACATTTGGAGTTAAAGTTCAGTACTTGCAGATCTAATCTCTTCTGAATTTGCTCAGCCTGCTTCTGAATGATGTTTATTCCAAGCGTTGTTTGCAGAGGTGGTCACGGCGTCTTCTTCTGCTTAAAGCAGAAGCGTCCCGGATCCGGAGCTCTGTTGGGCTTCCAGGGAGCTCTCACCCTTCGAGCCCCAGAATTGTTCCTGGGGCTCCTTGGGGAGCTCTACCTACGCCTGTCTGCTCTCTTCCTCCCCTTTTCCCAGAGAGAAAGTTTTCCAGCCGCTAGACAGCTGATTTGCGCTGTTCTAGCAGTTTAACAAGATTGTGGGGCTGGCGCTCAAGAGAAGAGCGCCCTCGGCGTCTGCGGTGCCATAGGAAGTCGGTTCTAAAAATTTTTACTACCGGTTCTGTGGGCATGGTTTATTTTGTGGGCATGGCTTGATGGTCATGTGACAATTATTTAGGATTTAGCAGAGGTACTGTTCTACCAGGCTTTTAACTGCTTGCAGAGCTGTACCAGTCTACTCATTTATTTTTGCAGGCACCAGTCTACCCATTTATTTTTGCAGGCACCGGTCTACCCATTTATTTTTGCAGGCACTGGTCTACTCATTTGTTTTCTTTTAACACTGATCAGCTGTAGGGCGGCCCTTTGAAGCCCCGCGGCAAGAGTTTAAACAGTTTTTTTCCCTCTAGCCATCAGCTGGGACTCAGGAGGCAGTAATAGATTGGGGGTGGGGCCAAATAAAAGGTAAGAATAACGCCGGAGGTGGGGTGTGGGGGGACATCATATCGTCATCGCTACCAGCTTGGCAGAACCGGGCCAAACCAGGAGGAACCCTCCACTGGTTCAATATAATTTATTATAATTGAAGCAGAAAGAAGACATTTGAAGAAGGCATTGTTCTAAATGAAAAGAGAAGGGCAGAGTAACTCTGCCCTTCTCTTTTCATTTAGAACAATGCCTTCTTCAAATGTCTTCTTTCTGCTTCAATTATAACAGAACATTGCAAGAAACATTGCATTATAACAGAACATTGCAAGAAAGGCACAGACAACTCATAAATGACTCCTTTAGGAACAGTGATTAGCAGAGCAGTTTTAGATTTTTTAAAGTTTTAAAATATATACCTTTACTTGAGAAAAAAGACACTTTCCCCTAAACTACTTTCCTCTACCCTATTGTTCATATGCGCACATGTACACACACACACTTTTTGTATGTGCATGTTTGTGTATGTGCATATGTGTGTCTGTATCTGTATCTGTATCTGTATATATTTCTATCCATCTCTCTCTCTCTTTATAGTTCACAATGCTAGCTGTTGAAAATAAAGCAAGGGGTAAGATTAATCTTCTTTGCTTGTTACACTGAAGTGAATTCCATTGGAATTCCTCATTGTATAAATTGAGTGCTACCAGATTGAATATCTCTGGGTAATATGAAATGTTGCAGGTATCTGCAGTGATGTTTCTGGAATGTAATGGTTTTTGTTGGATGCAATGGTTTTTGTTGAAATCCTAGTTTAATTATTTTTTGTTGTTGTAATTTTACATCGGGAATATTGTTTCCTAACAGCTATAATATTACTTCATATTCCATCATATTGACTTAATTAAATAGTTGCTGTATATCAAGGAACAATTTACAAAAGGATAATGATTGTGGGTTATTTTAGCCATCTTAAAACTCTTCAATGTAATTCATCACTATATGTATGTATGTATGTATGTATGTGTGTGTGTGTATGTATGTATGTATGATATATTTCTAAGGTTACCTATTCACCAAAAAGGACTGGACACCTTACAGGGTTGCAAGCAATTATTACCCCCTCGTTTATAATATAATATTTTAAATTATATGCTCAGTCTTCAGTAGACTTCAGCATCTGCTAGGATTTTCACATTTCTTTCATGAACTGGCAATTTCATTCATATAAGAGATAACAGTCCGTCAGGTTTTGAATGATTGATTGCTTATATTCCACCAAGTTAGCATCGTCTCTTGGTGATCACATATATAAATCAATTTCCTGTATCTGAGGAATTCTAATTCAGATGACTTAGTGTGTCCTCCATATTAATTGTGAAGATGCATCTTTCCTTAGTTGATATAACTCAATCTCAGATAGTCCGGAACACGGATCAGTGTAGGATGGCTGAGCATCTATCTAAACTTTGTTAGATAGATGCATTTCCCTAACTCATAATGCAGGTGCAACGAGAGAGAGAGAAAATAAACAAAAAACAGAAAGCCAATTGGATGCAGGACCTCTGATAACAGAGCACAGAAAGTGATGAATCAAAATTGGCCTGCCGTTACAATTTCACAGGCTCTGATTAAATGGACAACTGTATTTAACTGATGTTTGAACCATTACATATGGGCAAAACATTCTCACTCAATTCAATGGGGTTTACAACTTCCCTAGGAAGTTGTTTACAGAATTCAATCCAGGTTTTGATTCAATTTATTATAGGCAGTCAAGTAATAAGAGACCAGGCTTCAGGGGTGGACTTCAAAATTTTAGCAAGAGATTCTCTGCTCGGCTGCTGGATGGGCATGGCCATAGTGGGTGTGGTCTAATCAGCCTCCTGCACTACGCCCCTCCCCGGGCTCCAGAGGCTTTCCTCGAGGCTTCAGGAGGACAAAAACAGCCTCTCCAGGCTTCCGGACTTCTTGAACTTCCAGTAGGCCCATTTTTTGCCCTCCCTGAGCCTCTGCGTGTGCCGTGAACTTACCCGCATCCAAAACTGGCCACATGGGGACTCCTGGGAGGGGTAGGGTGGGCAGGGCGGGGCCAGCCAGGAGTGGGATTTGGGAGTTCTCCAAACTGCACAGAATCTTAGCTAGAGGTTCTCCCGAACCCCTGCGAACCCCCAGCAGCCCACCCCTGCCAGGCTTTGACATTTTTATATTTATAAATGTAATGAATATCTTCCACAAGAACAAGATATTTATTTATAAAAGGATATTCTTTTGGGGAGGGGGCTATGTTATTCTGAATTTTATGCTCATATGAATGATCTTTGGGTTTGAATGACACAGAAATGGTTAATGATAGCCCTATCATTTGATTAGATAAATTAATGACAATTGTACTGAATGACCATTGTACTGAATTTATTTATTTTGAAATAATTTTAAATAATTTTAAACATAGCCAATGAAATATTTGATATTAAAGCCTAAAATGTGCTCTTTCTTACACATTACTTCCCACTTATAGTTGAATTACAATGGGGAAAAACAGCCTTTAAAGGATTTTTCCCCCCTTCAGGAATATTTGTTATAAATTTTTAAACCAACTTTTTAAAAAACCCTCTTGGATTTGATTTTATAGTAGAACTGAATCCAGTTAATGGATTTCAGAGTGAAAAGACTGAGTTACTATGGATACATTGCAGTCTGAAAGCTTAAAAGGACAAAGGGATAAATGAATATAGTACTAGCTGCTTAGCAGTTCTTTGAGTGGTTTCTAATAACTGCAAAAATTAAAGTCTTTGCAGAAAAATGAAGAAAAATGCCATTTTTAAAAATAAATGCATTTTATATTTTTAGTTTCATTTTGAGTCATACCTAATGAGAAAATGTGTTTTAAATGGAAAGGGTTTGGGTATCATATTTCGATCTATGTGCTATTTTGATGAAACCGCATTCTGGTAAAATTTGAATACTAGGAAAAATTGCAATAGGGAAAAACACATTTTCACAGACTGATATTGCCCATGATTGAATTGTTATTTATTGTGGTTCATCATATAGTAAGACAGATGTTTAAACTAGATTTGGATTTCTATCTGCCTATTGAGTCCTTCCCAAGGATCTGGGATTGGAAGATGTTTATGTTTGATAGTGTTAGAGGTACTGTTGCAGGATATAAATTGTTCTGAGTAAAACTGCCTTTTGCAGTTCACTGATGGTGAAATTGTCAATGCCACTGGGGTTCAAGTGGTGCTCCACGATGTTTTGAGATTGCACCCCAAGTGCCTATTACTATTGGTATTACCTTTGCCAAAATCATTCTATTTTTATTTGCAGGTCTTTGCATTTTGTCACCTTCTCTAGGTCTTTCTCTTCTCTTCTGCTGTCTCCAAGTACTGCCACATCCATTATCTAGACTTTATTTATTTCTTATTGACAATTGTTAAGTGTGGGATGTTATGTGGCAGGTTACTGTGATTGTTTGAATTCTATTGTTACAGCCAACCAGATTTTTAGATTGGATTAGGAATTTTTATTCACCTACTGAATAAACTTCTGGAGGATTTAGGATAGGCAGATGGTGTTTGTTTGATGATGGTGTGTTGGTGATTATTAGTGTATAAATCCTTCATGGAATATATGATTAATGATAATCCATTTTATAACAACAAAGAATCACACTTACTATGTGTAATTTTTGTATTTTCTGAAAATCGGCTAACATATTTTCTACCCTCATCTGCAACTATATTGAACAGTATGTAGCCTAGAATGATATTCTCTAGTATGGCATTCAATTCTTCACTCCAGAAAAGACATTAATATATACTACAAATTGTGAATATCTGTAGTGATTGAATAATAACATAAAGGTAGTCCTGGACTTATAACCAGTCGTATGTCGAGAACTACCTGTAATACAATGAACATTTTTTTTGGTTCACTATTAAAATCACATGAGTGAGTTTGTTGAAGTCAAAAATATACTTTGCCTATGGAATTTTTTCATCAGTTAAAATAGTTGCTTTATTTTTAAAACTGTGGTAACCTTGGTATGGTTTATTATTGGTTATTTCCTGCCAATTTTTTGCCAAGCAATGTATTTTCTTCTAACACCTTAATTAATGTAAACACCTTAATAATTTGTGTAGACATCAATATCAAATTGTTCGGTTTATAGTTATATAGATGTCCCCAGGGCTGAAATTTACTTACCTTCGCTACTGGTTTGCAAATGTGAGCACACACGCGGTCACTACGCTCGTGCGTGACACCTCTGCATATGCGCAGGACCTTCTGTCCATGCGCAGAGGGTCAAAAATGGGACGTGATGACGTCCCCATGGGTGGGCGGAGCCTCCCGCCGCCGGTGCTACCAGTTCGCCCGAGCCAGATAGAACCAGCTGAATTTCACCATTGGATGTCACTGTCCCTCATTTTTTTAAAAAAATAAGAATAATGCCTTCTCCAATTCTCTAATAAGTCTCATACTGAATCCCTGGCATTTCCTAAAACTGCCAATTACCACCAACAATACTGCTACATATGGATCAATTGCATGATTCAATATTGAACAACTAACTTTATAATTTACCTTTTTGCAAAATTGCATGGGTATAGTTTATGCTCATATGTACACAAATGGCAAATATTTTTTGTATGTCTACATGTGATTACACTTTCTTCTTTTGCAGAATGATTATCAATGAATAAATCTGGGGAAAGAAGTCAAATAGATAATAGGTTTCAGCAACATAATATTCAGATAGAGCCTTCTTTTCATATTGCAAGTTGCAGCAATTACGGGCAGCAGGGCACAGTGCCTTTTCCATTGTTATACCTACCCTATGAAATGGCCTCTGTGTTATTCTAGAGCCTGACATTGAAGTATTTTAAAGATAAAGAGTGAATAAGCTGAAAGTGAGGAATACTGGGAAACTGTCATTGAGTGCAGCTATGAAATTTTCAGAAAGAGAGTTTAAAGAGAAAGAGAAATATATGGAATGGTGTAAGGAAGTGGTAGAAATGAGAATTGTTTGTAAGGATGGGGAAAAATCCCTTTTAATCACCCTGTAATCCCTTAATTTGGGGTAGAGTTGGGGTGACTAGATGGAGCAGAGCTGGATACTTTTCCTGATGCTATGTGAAGTTGGCAGCTGATATTTTTTTCTTTGCGCCCTGAGAGGCAAACATCTACTGCTACCTGGGATTGAACCTTCCGAGTAGGAGGTGAGTCTCTTAACCACTAGGCCACCATGCCACTTTTATAAGGATGGAAAGAAAGAAATAGAATGAGGTTGGTGTCCATGTCTTTCGAATGTTCCCTTTCTTTTTGAAATTTCATGCCTTATGTTTTTTAGGTTACTATTTCTTACACATTTTCCCCCATTCTGAAAAAACAGTATGGTGCATATACATGTATGACATGTATATGTATATGACATGATGTGGTAAACTGGATGGCAAACAAATTTAATAAATAAATATTATATATAAATATTATATAATATATAAATATATTTATTTATTATCTAATATTAAATAGTATATAGGCAATGTTAACATAAAATGTGTGTGTGCGCTCATCTTATATTGGTGCTGTCTAGCTGTGACTAACCAATATTATTTCTTTTAAAAAACTGAATCTTTTGCTTCTGTTTTTTTCTGTTATTTTCCAACTAAACAGTATATATATGTAAATACATTTAATCAATAAATGTAAAAAGACTTGCTAAATTAAGATGAAAATTTGATGTGATACTTTCAATTCTATTAATATATTATTTATATTCCTGTAAAATGAGTGTCAACTCGCAAAGCATCCCTGGCCTGCTCTCGAGTTGCCATAGGCAAGTGGGATGGGAAAATGGTGAAGCAGCATGGCAGCCAAAAACAAAAGCACAAGTCTCTCTCAAGTCTGTCTCCCAGGGTTATCCACAGCGGCCAGAGGGGAATGATCTCTACAAACCGCGAAATTGCTCCATTGGTGAATGTGACTGATGACACATTCATTCGGGAGGAGTGGGGAAACAGGGTCAAGATTGGGTCGTAAATTATGTGGGGTCAGAGTTGGCTTCACTTGGAACGTGCCAACATGAAGCTCCTAATAAATGACTGGATTTCTTTTGAAGCTTGGCTCAAGGCTCATGATTTAATTAGGGCATCTGTTGGAACCCTGACAATGAGGTTATTTTAAGTTCATGTGATAATTTTTATATATCTGGATTGATATATTTTAATAGTATGGGCTTTTATTTCTTTTATTCTGTAATGCTTAGAATAACATTTAGGAAGAAGTAAAAAAAAAGAGTTAACAATTTAAAATTAATCTTGCTACTTTTAATATTGAAAATACCTCCTGACAAACTTTATAAAACCAAGGCACTGTAGCAACATTATAAATATTGGAGCAACAAACTGGAATGAAGTATGTAATCAGCAACCTTTTTAATAGTGCTAGATATGGAGTCCATGATATGAGACCTCTAATTTTTAAAATATGAACTTTTTTCTCACTGTTATATTTTTCACTAACTTTATTGTACTTTCTAAATAAATATTAGAAGTTTTTAAGAGATAAATATATATTAGCAGAAAATTGTGGTTTATGACTTTCTGTGTTAAATGTACTGTATTTTACGATATAGTAAAATTATATGGAAAAAATGTTTAATATATTTTACATTCTTTATGGTAAAATGTATGTAATGTTTTTTTTAATAAAAGTGTTTTTTTTTACACAAACAATGCATTTTTTCTGAACAGAGTATTGGCCAAGTCACAAATTTATACAGTTTTTAGTTATCTCCAACACAATTTATATATTTCACTTTATGCCATATTCTTTCTCTCTAGTTTTTATTTTATTTTCCTTGTTTCTTCTGATATATAACCAATATATATAACCAATATATATAACTTCTGATATATAACCAATAACCATTCGCCCTAATGTCTAATCTTAATTTTCCCCCTTATTTTTAAAACCCTTTAATTTGAAATCCGTCATTTTTCTAATAGTTAACCTTAACTCTACATCATCCTATTCAAATATTTCCCCATTGCATCCTTTTCACAACATAATATAATTTCAAGTGTTTTCCCTAAATCCCATTATTCCAATCACAAATATTTTTCTTTGTCAATTTATTGAAATACTACAATCAAATATCTTACTACAATTCACTTAAGTATATAATATTACAATCATTTGTTTCTTTTTCTCAGTTCCCATTGTTTTTTTCACATAAACCCAATTTTCCATTGTTTTTTCAAATATATATGTTTTCTATACTTCTTCATAATTAATATTTTCCCCTCTTAAAAGTTAATTTCAGTTATGTGTCAACAGTATCTTAATCTCTTCTTATTAAACAGTAAACCAATTAATTTTCACAATACAATATAATTTCCAATGCTTTAGTTACAATTAAAAATATTCCAAATATTACAATCTCATGTATTAAACTTATTTATATTTATAAATCTTACTTCAATTCATCTATTATTCTAAATAATTTTCCATTGCTTTGTACATAATATAAACAAAGTTGATTTTCAGCTTAATTTCAAATATTTTAGTTACATTCATTATTACAATTAAAGATATTCCAAGTATTACAATCTTACATGTTGAGTTTTCTAAAATTCATGTATCTCTATAAATCTTACTTCAATTTGTTTATATTCTAAGTATATTTTTCTTTCCCCTTTCCATCAGCTACTTCTTTCTCCCTTTCTCTCATTTTTTTATTTTCTTCTTTTCGCCCCTTTTTTTTCTATTTTGCCCTGTATTTCCAATTACTCTCCTTCCTCTTTTCTTCTTTCTTATTTTCCCACTGTTAATCCCAGTGTAATCTTTAAAGTTCACCTTTGTTACTAATCTTATCCTTTTTCTCTCTTCATTTAATTTTTCATAATCGGTATCTTTATTTTTGTCTTTATCTTTAGTATCACTTTCTTGCTTCTCATTCATAGTTTCTTTATCCACTTGGGTATGATCTAACACAATTTCTGGTTCATCATGTTTAGGTTTTCCATGCATTATTATAATCATTTCATTTAATTCCACTTTGCGTGATATATGCATCCTTTTAATCATTTCAATTAATTCCTGCACCATTTTGTTATTTCTGGGTTCTCATTATTCCAGTTTTAAGTTTTATTATAATCCACCTTCCTTTGTTGTCAAGGTCGAATAGCTTGCAAGCAAACAGATTGTCCTTAAAATTTCTCACAGCTCTTACCACTTTACAAAAGTTTTTTTTCCAAAATACAAGTTAAGCGTTGTAATGGGGGTTTTTTGCCTGTAGATGTCTCCCTCCAATCCACAATTCCAATCAACAGCCTAAGAAAATATCCATTTTATTTATCAAATCCACGTTACCAATATGCCAATTTTCTCTTTTTCTTAATTTTTATATTTCTAAAATCGTATTTAGGATCTAGTTCCAAGTCCAGATTTCAAATCTAATTTTAGAAATCTTCTGTTACAGGGCTTTAGTTTTAAGTTTTCCTTTGTTCTTTCTTCAATGGTCAGAAAATTTTTTAAAAGTTCTTTCCAATCCTTTTCACATCTATTTATAGGTTTTTTTCTTCTAATTTTTTAATTATCTCCACACATTCTAATCCAAAAGTCAGGTTTCGTTTCGGGCTTTGCCACTTTAAAATTCTGCTTTATTCTCCTTCCTTCATTTACATTCCCCCATGCCCATTAGCTGCTGTTATTTCATTGGGGCACCTTTTAAGAATTTAAAAATGATTCTTTTTTGCCTGTGACCTGGCAATCACTCACCCAGCATTAGTACTCCATCCAAGTCACCGCTCCTGCTTAGAACTTGGTCCAGTTGCCCCAGTTTTATGGCGGCTGCTCCCGCCACCGAGTCCAAGAGTTTTCTCCGACCTCTGAGGAACTTGTCTGTTCCTCTTGGTCGTCTGAGGTGCCTCTCCTTCTTCTCCATCCCTACAGGACAGATCCAGTCCGAAGACCCCTCAGCAGTGGTTTGTCAGCCCGGGATTTCGCAAGGCTCATCAGAGCCCGCTATTCCCTGACTGTCTCGCTGCAACGGTTCTGGTTGAATAACCATATGTAATGTTTAAAATTAATTTTTAAAATATGAAATTTTTGCTCTGCATATTACTTTTTTCACTAACTTTATTGTACTTTCTATATAAAAACACTCCTTTCGCCTTATTTACATGTAACATATTCACATATTTTTAGCCATGGCTTTATAATCTTATTAGGTTTTTATAGATTTACTTTAGCAGCTATGTAGTAATGATGTTATACTGGAGTCCTGGGGAACCAGGCAGTCAAAAGGAAACAGAGAACAAAGCACATTGAGCTTCATCTGAAAAGCAGAAGGCAAAAGAAGAAGAAGAAAAAAACCAGAGGAGGGGAAAAAAATTATTTAAGAACTTTGTGTGGTAAAGCAAGAAGACAGACGGCCAATAAAGAATGGGTTATTCTTCACCTTCATGGGATTATTCTGCTCAGTTGTCACTATCTGAAAAAAGGAGAAAAAGGCAACGAGACAGAATTCTTCTACTTTACCTATTTATTGAAGCAAGGCATGTTCAAGATAAATTCCCTGAAGATTATGTCCCTAGTAAGCAAGCCACATTTTTGAAACAGATGTTTAAGGGGCTGTAGATATAATATTCCCATTAGAAAGGAGGCTTATTGCTTTGTCATGTCATTAAAATATAGCAATTTGATCTTTCAGTATGCAGTTGTAAATGAGACAAAATACAATTGAATCTCAGGAAGTGCTTGGCACAGTGAAGAGACAATATATCAAGTATATCAATTAACCTAACGTAATTGCAGATGTGCCTGTTCAAGAATTACTGTAAAATTCTCATACATATGTACCTGCTGAAGGAACATGTGTAAAATGAGACAATCAGCCAAATAAACTAAAGGCATGAAATAAGAAATAAAACCTAAAATGTAATTAAACCTAATTTCAAGACCATTCAGGATTTCTTCATACTGTTCCACAAATCATTCTCATTTCTGCCACAAATTGTCATTATTCTTTCCTAATGCTTCTTAGCACTTTTGTGGGGAAGATTTTATCAATATCTGAACTACAACTATGCCAGTCTTCCTTTCCTTTCTACCTGTTTGCTATTTCTTCACATTTTTGTTTTTCATTTTCATTTCTTTTTTTAATTGAAATTTATTATAATACAATACAGTACAATCAGTCAGTGTTATTTTTCTACACAAGTTAGATTGATTATATTTTACGTTATATTACGATGATGAAAAAAGTAAACAAAGAATCAATCTAACCTTTCATTTTAGCTTCATCTACATCAGTCTTTCTCAACTTCAGCAACTTTAGGATGTGTAAATTTCAACTCCATATGTTCAGCTGGGCAATTCTGGATGTTGAAGACTGCCAAGATTGAGAAAAGTGATTTTATATGGCTTTATTTTAGGTATTTATTTATTTATTTATTAAACCTCTGCATCACCCATCTTACCTAAGTGGGTCTAGGCTGTTTACAACAACATAATAAAATGATATAAACACAAAAAGAAAAACATAGATTAAAAATAGAGTTAAGAACAAAGTTAAAACTTCCACGGTAAAAGTGGAATTTAAAGTTAAAAATTCAAAAGGCTAAAAAGGCAAAGAGAGGGGGTATTTAACATTTAAATATGTTGCTCTTATCCTTACAGCCAGAATCATCAAAATCTACTGTAGATTCTGGAGAAACGTTTAACCTACTGACTAAAAATCTGAGGCACTCGTTATGGGAACATACCTGCATTATTATTTTATTAGACCTTATCAAGCATCTACCTGTAACTTTTAATGAGAGAAACCATCAGAATTTCTTTCTTTTTTTTTTAACACTACAGCTATGTTTGAAAAGGTGAGAATTAAAATTGTATCTGTTATGTTTCATTAAGCTGAATTTTGAAAGAACTTTCTCCCTGAAATAATAACCAAAATGAACAAAATTCTTCCCTGGTATCATGGAATATTTCATGCAGGAGTTGTACAAAGAAACTTTGATCTCTAATTGGCAAAATATATTTCACAGTTAGAACTGCAGAAGGATTTGCAAACATCCCAGTTGGATTCTGAAAAATAACTGCCCATGGTAGTTACAATGTACGTGGGGGAAAACAAAACAAAAGGCCTGCCCAGAATTAAAATAAAATTTTCAATTATCTTATAAATACTAATTATCAATAAGAACATGGGATCTTTAAATTTAATTTAATTTTCTGAATGTCAATTCCCTCTGGAGTCTGGCAAAGTCCATTTGAAGGTGAGCCAAATTTCAAAAGCTGTTTGTCAGAGAATATTAAGAGAATATGTGTCTCTCTCTGTGTGCGTGTGTGTCCTTCCCTCCCTCTTTTTTAACTGATCAATTTCTGACATGCAATGAACCAGAATTAAGTACAATCATGGTCCAGCTTGACTAAATCTAGCCCAAGTGAAGGTGCGTCTAAATGTAAAATCAAATCAGTTTGATTAAATAAAATTAACTATAACAATTAACTATTTATTTATTTAATTAAATTTATATGACTGTCCATCTCATAGAAAGAAACCCTATTGGGTGTACAACAATCCAATAGAATAATAGAAATATAAATCAGCCATTATCAGCCATTACATAATAATTATTAAAAAGCATAGACGGCAGAAAAAGTAATATGTGGAGGAGTATTAACAATAAAGGAGCCACCTCATTTGTTCATCCATCTACGGGTTCCCAGGTCTGCTGGGATAATAAAGTTTTGAAGGACCTTCAAAATTTCAGAAATGATGAGGCCAATCTTATCTCTGGGAGAAAATTTTGTGCAATGCAGGTGTCACACCAGAAAACAGCCTGCCAGATGAAATTGTCTAGATCAGAAGTCTCCAACCTTGGCAACATTACGACCTGTGGACTTCAACTGACTGTGGAAGAAGCTGGCTGAGAAATTCTGGGAGTTGAAGTCCACAAGTCGTAAAGTTGCCAAGGTTGGAGATCCCTGGCCTACATGATGGAAACTGTAACATGCTATTTATTGACTTATACTTTTGAATAATCAATCTGTTTTATATCTGATATTTCAATAATACCCATGAGCATCACATAAGACACAACACTCCTGTCACTATTTTGTAAGTACATAGTGAAAAGAATGATTTTTATATTTAAAAAAATTAAATTCATGGAGGAGGAAAGATCTGAGCATGTCAATTAAAAAATGGGACTTGTTTAGATGGCTTCCCTATTGAGATTAGTGTACTCTCTGTTTGCTTAGGGTTTGCATTTATTTTTATTTTAAATTATTTTTAGTTTAGTTTTAATGCTAATTTTTCTATTTTTAATTGTTTGTGTTTTCAACAACCACAAAATATACATATTTTATCACTGATGATTGTATACCATCCCAACTACTTCTTGTGAAATGGGTGATTGCATAAATTTGTTAATTAAATTATTAAATAAAGGATGGACAGAATTGAGAAGGCATTGCAATATAATTGTATTAAATAGTTTATTTATACTGCAATTCATATTCTGGCTACTTTCAAAAAACTAAGATAGTACACAAATAACTTGCAACTTTGTATTAAGATGTTCATGGTTACTGGCAATATATTTGAAACCCATTCCATGATGTTAGCTATATTTGTAGCTTTACTTGTTATGAGTATCACTGCCATGAATAGTTCACAGTTAAAAATTCCTGCAAATTACTGGGCTAACATTTGCTTCTCTGATCATAATTATCATTCTGTTAAAATGTTTGAAACCTTCCTTTTCTCTGTGAACTAGCAATTTTGAAAACAAAGATAAAAGCTTTTGACTTCTGAAAGTATGTAATCACTTCCATGTCTTAAAGATATAAGTTTAATTTAATTTTTCAATAATGTAAGTTGTAATCATGTGTCTCTACCACATTCCTAAATTTAAGATATTCCCAATTATAAAAAGATTGAAATGTCTGTATTAATAGCTAGTTTCCATTTCTCAAAATCTGAATAAACATAGTGCTGTATTCTTAAGTGGGCATATGTTTTGACTTAATGTTTTTAATGTTAATGTTCTTCATCACTTTCAATAAGCAAGAAATGTACAATTTTTTTACTGATCCATTTTAATAATTTTATTAGCAGTAAATTAAATTACAAAGTTTCAACATTGCCAGAGTTTATCTTCAGGCTGAACTATACACAATCAAACTTCAAAATATAATGAAAAAGAATAAGATTATAATAGTTATAAAATTGAAAGGACAGAACAGTTTGCAAACAGATATAAATATACAGTACTTCTGCAAAATATCTTGGTGTAATAAGAGGAAGAATGGAACAAAGCAGTATAGAAGTTCTGTAAGATGCTTTTAATCTTTCCCAAAATGTATGCATCAAGACATTCACAAAAGATCAAAGTTTTGCAAATGAGATTTTCCTGGCATCTTGAAAAGCATTCACGTTTTGAATTCTACAGTTTAAACAACAACAAAGCAGCTCATATCTTAAGACACACATTACATTACAGCCACAAATTAAGCATGGCCTTTGAAACCCAAAATTGTATAGATCTATATTTATTCTAGGAAATAATAATTTGAATTAATACATTATAAAATATATAGACATAAACTGCTGTATACTACATACTTTCCTTTTGTGCTTAATCTCTTTTTCTTGAGAGGACTCTCATTTAGCTCATCAATCATCTGTTAGGGATTTTAAAAAGCAAATTATACTGGTAAATTTATGTCACAAATTAGTTAATTCATAAAAATCTTCTTAATGCATCCAAAACTAGGAGAAGGAACAGAGGTTTGGAAATTCTTAAAGCATACATACCCAACCAAGAAAATAGCATATGTTTTAATAGTATATATTGTCATTTTAGGGAAATTGTACTCCTTTTCCAATTTTTCAAAGATTTTAAATATATATTTGTTAACTGATCATGAGTAATTATCCCATCTTAAACTATACTTTCAAAACATTTTTCTTCCATTTTTAATAAAAATTAATCTAATGCTTCAGTTTTGCATGACAATAAATTTTAATTTTTCTCCAATAAAGCACCAATATTTTGAATTATCTTGAGGGTTTGAAAAAAAAAATCCATTGCTACTGTAATGGGAACTAGGCCATTCTCTGACCTTAGACATCTGCACCCATGGTGATAATATTCAGTAACGTTTTCATTCCAATACACTGTTTAATTAATAAATATACCCAACAATATATATTTTAAAAAATCTTTCTTTTTTCCTCAGGATATCAACTTTAACTGCGTATTTCAAGTCATGTTCATTAATTGCTTTTTACATCACCAGTGACATAAAGATAGTTATGTCTCTGGCAGCAATATTAGAAGGAATCTCCAAAATTTAAATGGTTCTCTGTACATTTCAGATTTAAATTGGGAATTTAAGTTAAAGCCTCTGCTGGAGAAATAGGATGTCATAGTTGAAGCCATATTTCTTTAACAGTCTCACCAGAAGTCTTCCTATATTCAGAGAAGATGGGGTTCCAGACTGTTGCTTCTGTTTACCAGCTATATTATCTCCTTCCCAAACTTCCAAGAACAGCAGAAGACATCATATTTAGTATTTCTGTTTACCATATTTATTCACTAACTGTACAAGGTGCAGAGTTATGGAGTCTGTGTTGAACAGCCATATATATGTTCAAAACAAATAATGAACTCAAATGAACTCAAGATGTCTTAAGAGCTCAATACTGACTAATATTGAGCCATTTCTAAGAAATCTGACTAAAAAAAATCTACTTGCATTTTTTGCTTTCGAACTGCTAGGTTGGCAGAAGCTGGGACAAGTAATTGGAGCTCACCCCGTTATGTGGCACCAGGGATTTGAACCTCTGAACTGCTGATCTTTCAATCGAAAAGCTCAGCGTCTTAGCCACCGAGCCACCTCATCCCTCTTTCTCTATAATAGACTTTGGTAAATTAATTTAGCCTTGCAATCTGACTCATTGGTTAAGACCTTGGTGTTTCTACTACTTTATATTTCAGTGAATGAGCTTGAAGAGGAAACATAACACTAAGTTTATGATCTATGAATTAAAGGTGAAATTAAGCCATCTTTTTGGTGTCTACTAGGTACCACCTACAATGTTTCATAAAGAATGAACTAATTATTATCTGTGTTAGCATTGTAATAAATTAAAGGAAGTTTTATCTCATTTGTTATGATCATGCCCTTCATTATACCTGCTTTAAAGTAATGTTTATATTTATAGAATTACTCAGGAAAAAAATCTGTATTACAAAAACATGTATATTGTATTGAATTACTGTATATACTGACTATTTGGATTTAACATGTATTTGATTTATTCTATTACATTAAAATAATTGAAATAAAATAAGCAACTTAATCCCAATTAAATAAGTAAAGACAAATCATCAACCAGAATATGTTGAATTTTTGAAGTCTTCTTTGTTTATATTATTGTAAACTAAATAGTTTATTCTTAACTTTGATGTGGAACTCTATGGCAATTTTAATTTTCTTCTCTATATTCTACATACATCTTTCTGATCATAAGCTGGTATAAACCTGTCTAGCACATCAAGAAAAAAGTGAATTATTGTAAAGGTCTTCCATTTATTGCTTCATTATATATTATACAGATTTTTATGCAGAATATAATGGGAATATAAAATGATATAAATAAATCAGTGACACTTGGAAATTCAACATCTGTCCCTGGTGTTCCTAAGTATAATTTAGTTTACTCAGAATATAATCTCATGCTTCATTAAAATACATGGAAATGATGACTTTCTGAAGGTGAAATGAGTGGATATGCTCCAATGGAGAAAACAATTTTTGTATACTTTAAGAACATTTGATCTTAACAGGAAGTGTATTTTAACAATAAGATACTGGAAAATTTTGTCTCCTTGAAATAATTATGGCTATTAAAATATAATATTTGCTGTAGCTCTCAGCTGCCAAATAGCTCTTAATATGTTTAGAACTTCACTGAGCAACATTATATGTCCAACGATTCTTAGTACCTACAGAGACAGATTTCAGCTGGGAGCAATGGACCAAATTCAGCAAAACTGAACAGCTCTGCTAGGGGGTTATTATTAAACATAATCCTGCTTGTATACTTGTAATATTAAATAATTTGGCATTATTTTGGTCTCCTTTATTGGATTCAGAAGAAAGGTTAATATTTAGAGGAGAAAACACTAGGGAATTCTGTACAGCTTGTTAGAGATAGAGGATCACTTTTTATGGCTTCTCTTAACTTATCTCAGGGATATGCATACATGAGTAAGTAAGTAAGTAAGTATGTAAGCAAGCAAGCAAGTAAGCAAGTAAATATAGCCAAGGAAGCAGGCAGGGAAGCAAGCAAGGAAGCCTAGTTAAAGGATACAAAATCATGACTGTGATGGTAGCATTAAAAAAAAAAAAACCTACAGGAAGAGGAGATTTAATCAAGTATGAGGGAGAAGGACATGGTTAGCAAACTGGAACGTTACACATTAAAAAGTTGTGTTCCATTTGTCTTATGCCCAACAGGCACTGAATAAAATTTATAGCTTTGTGTACATCTATCTTTTATTTCGCAGATATGAGCAAGGAAGAGTGTGCACCAAATAGTTTTTGCTTCAAATAAAGCAAAGGAAAAAAAGAAGCAAGGTTCAAAATAATTATTTCTCAACCCAATTTCTTTCATATGATTTTGTAGGAAGTTAGCACCCACCCCTTTCCTGGAAGAATGAAATATTTTAGGAAATATTAAAAAGGCAGAATATTATATTTCCCTGGATGAGAAATGGAGAAGCATGTTTTAAAGCAGCTCCCACCTTCTTGCCCCCTCCCCCATCCTTTGTTATGGGCCAGAGGCAGAAACTCAGTCTTTGTCAATGGACCATCACAACACAATAGGACTCATCTGCAACACAATAGCAACAGAAACTCACCACATGTGACCTGGGAAGATTACATCAGCCAGCAAGGCTAGCTAAAACCCCCACCCCCTGGGAGTCTGACAACCAATCAGCATACTCTTTCAGGGCCCCAGGAAGTTCAAAGCCAGAGAGAGCATAAAAACCCGGGGACTCGCTGTATCTTGTCCCTTTTTTCTGTTCAGGACCTCAAACCATGTGATCCTGTCTACCATTAAACCATCTTTCCAAGCAGTCTCCATGTTTCCAGTGTCTTTTTCCCCAAATGGAGCTGAACCCAGAAGGATATTTCTTCCAACAATTACTATTACAGAGATAAATTTAAGCTCAAAAAATATAAGGAAATAGTTAAATAGAATAATACTAGTGAGTAATTCCAGAGGCAGACAAAGTCTTAATAAGCCACACTCCTATATTAAAGGACTTAATAACCCCACATTCTATAGCATGCAGTTGGGAACACCTAGTTTTCAGCTAGATGATTGTAAAGTAACTGGATTAGGGTGAAAGACACAAATGAAAGGTTCTGCAGTGTACTACACTCTAAGTTTAGAGATATACTTTGTATTTCATCCAAAGTGTTTTTAGGATTTTTTTTTTAAAAAACCCTATACTTTGGGTGAGATTTGCATAATATAGCTGTAAATCAAAAGGTAGGGTTTCCATTTGGAAGAATAAGTGGAAAAGAACTATTGAAAAGCACTTTATTCATCAAAGCTGATGTGTATCAGATGGGAGGGGGAATGAAACAACCTTGGCTGGATCCTTGAGGTCTATATTTAGCAGAGCATATGTGTGCTGTATGGATCAACAGAAGTATTTACAAACAGATGCTTAACATCCAAACAGTCAAGCAAAGCTTATTAAGGATGTTACATGTTATTATCAAACTCTTGAGAGATTTCTGTCCTTGTAATGAGAGATCACAATAATCAAACAAACAAAAATTTACAACAGAAACTGCAAAAGAGAAAAATGACAAGCACAATAAGTGAAGGACCTCATTCTCCCTCACAAGGCCTCAGTAAAGAGCCAAGACTTAATAGCTCTTCTAAACAACACGTATAAACCAATGAATAGTGAAGAGCAATTAATAAATATCCCTAGCTTATATGGTTGGTCTCAAAAGCTTTAAATGATAATGAAATGGGCTGTGGAAAGAAAAATGTTGGCACCTGCTTTTCTAGTCTATTATTTTGGAACTGTGATTTGAAAAGATATGGAATGTAGATGCATTTCTTTATTAGTTCTAATGATTGTACGATAGCAATCCATTTTGTATATAAAACTGTGCAGTGCAGATCGTTTAAAAAATATTGAATTCATTTTACTGCCTAATCGGGCAGAGAAGCCTTCCGTTACATCCAACTTTACTATGCCTTTTTTAAAAAAATCCATCCATTTAAAATACATATAAAAATTATGTTGGTTGGAAAATCTATCCATTTTGGTGATAGTGGGATGTATTCCTTGGTTTGTTGAGAAGAAACCTATGATTTGAAATATTTTTTGTTATGCCTAAATGAACGAACTAGTAAAAACCAGCATTAAGTCAAAGAACATGATTTTTTAATGAAATAATGAAATTAAGTTGCTTCTTTTAGAATAATTAAAATAATACTTAAAACCAAAATATTCTACTTTTAAAAAATGGGATTGTTTATTTTAGATGACATCTGACACATGGGACTTTAAATAAATATAATTGAATTGAAACAATAAAATAGTCAGATATTTGGCTTCTTAGAAATGAACTTGAAAAGAATATTTTAAGGAAAAGCTTCAAGAACAAATTCATGTTATCCTATTAAAGATACATGACAAAGCATGTTTCTGAAAGATTCACTCACTAAAAATAAAATTAAATGCCTACAGACAACATTAATATTTGGACTTGGCTCACAAATGTTCCATCCAGGATTTGGGGATAATGGCATTTAAATTGCTTCAACACAATGTCAAAGATATTTTCAAAACCTTCTTAGTTTCTTTGGTTTAATTTCAGTCATTACTTTTGGTGGTGGAAAACAAGTATTAAATATTGGTGTATTAAAATTAACAATCAAATCAGTAAGATATGCCAGTTCTGAATGTTCAACATGGAATTATTAAGTAAGAATAGTAGGATTTTCAGATTGCCTATAGTAGAACTAGGAGTGAGAGTTGTAGGAGCATAGTAACTGTGAAATTAGCCTTAATGAATTCTTGGGTTAAATTAATCACCAAAACAATTGTATTTTCCAAGATTTGGCTTTTATGTTTCCAAGTTGGCTTTTTTGATTCAGTATTGAAAATTATATAAAATATAATACAATATGAAGTTAACAGAGGTGTTTCCTATTTTTACTGGGAGAAATTAAACTGTGTTCATAGGTGCCTATATATGAAGTTTATATTCATTTTCATTTGATTATTTGACCTTTGACATCACCATGATTAATTTTGGATTGCTATAATATTAAATGACAGCATACACATTTCATTTTTCTATATCGCAAGAGCAAGTTGATTGTCTTGCCTGGAATAAGTGACATTCTGTTATTATTGATTTTGGCTTGCCTTTTTTCTTAGTAAACATGAAATAATCTGCACACGCAGATTCATATATATATATATAGAGAGAGAGAGAGTAAGTGTCTAGATAAAGCAGATACCCTTGAGATGAAGATGAAAGTCAGTATGTATGAATTTATTATTCAAAATTTGACTCTAATGATTCGTATAAATATGATTTATTATTTTTAATAATATTTTATTATTTTAATACATTAAGTAAGGTGCAAAATATTTACCATACTGCATCTTTTCCTCCCTATTTGTATTGTTTCTTTTCCCTTTCTTTATTTTTCCCTGTCCCAGTTTTGTAGGAAATAACCAGGCTGTGCTTGAGGGCGGAGTCAAATGGATCATTAGTCAGGAGTCCATCCACTCCTGAAAGAGACTTAAATCCACCCTGGTGGGCATGGCCTGCGCATGAGAATTCAGATTCCTTCTGAATTGGAGAGAGGTCTTGGATCTTTTATTGATTTGGATGAAGACAGGGAGGAAATGCTTATCAATTTGACAAGCAATACAAAATTGGTTGTGATAGCTAGTACCCTAGAAGCCACAGAATAAAAATAAATATCGTAATGGATTCAAGAAATGTGCTGAAAGCAACAGAAAGAAGGTGTTAAAACAACTGGTTATCTTTAATCTTGAATAAAAGATCTTGCATATAATCCTGAAAGGCAGGGTTGAGACTTGTTCTTTGTCATTCCAAAATGTAGAACACAAAATAATGTATTTGAGATCTTAAATGATTGTTAGGTAAAATTTCTTAACATAAGAAAAATTGGAGGTGTTACCCAGAAAGGCAGTAAGCTTGTCTTCACTGAAAGTGTTCAAGTAGAGATTAGAATGTCAGCTTTTGGGGTTGCTTTAATTTGGATTCTTGCATTGAGCAGGAAGTTGGACTTGATGGTTTACATAGCCTTCTACAATTCTAAGATTCATAAAATCTGAATAGAAGCATGTTTGCGCACACAGACAGTATCCATTATATGAGCTCTGGCAAAAAAGGATAAATAATTGCATACAAGTGCACATCCGCCTCTCAAGTCATAACTTTACCCTTAATTTTGAATAAGGAAGACATTCAAAGAGTATTACTGTTTATTGATTTGATAACAGGCATAAAAAAAATAGCGGAAACAAAATGCCTCATGCTTACACAACAATCCACTGTAATCTAACTTGTCTGGTTGCTGTAGTGCTGAATGAATTGGGCTATTTAGAGATTTAGTTTAAAGATAACAGTTCTCAGCAATAATAACTCAGTTTAAGAGTTGAATCCCAGGGAAGGTGTTCAATAAGACACAAGGAAAGGAATGAAAAGTTCTCTTTTGAAGCATATAGCAGTGGCAAAGGTAGCACTGGAACAAAGGATCTACATTCTTACAGTCGCAGACAGTGACCTCAAATCTCACTACTAATTGGATTCAGAATGATAGAATGAGGCATCAAAACCACTCTTCCTCATTACTACCACAATGAAATTTCTCGGCTTGGAATCTAAAACAATGTTGTGTTCGTTGGTGTGAACTTTTGGCAGTGACATCTTAGTGAACCAAATAGTTAATACCCAGCTCTGCTAGAAAGTGATTCACTTTTTTTGAGTGTGTCACAGCTGAATTACAGAACAAAGCACAATTGCAATGCTTATTTTTCTGTAATATTGTACTACCTGAAACTTTGAGATACATATACAGAATTAATATAGAGATATAAAACACTGTGTTTTGACAAAGGCTAATCAATACTTCTTGCTTTCTTGTTTTGGATTTCATTTTCTTTTGTATCATTTCCAATCTTTCTTACACAGTGTTTTTCTTTTCTTCTCTAAAAATAACAGCCCAAAGCATTTTTATCTACCAGAACACTACTTTAGATTATTGTAGTGAGATAGGAAAAAAACACTTTCCCCTTTCTTCAGCGTTTGTTATTGTTTAGCCAGGCAGTTTGAGGAGAAAAAAAGTGACTCTAAAGCAATATTTAACACTGTAAAGTAAAGCTACATGATATTTGATGTTAATAGAAACCCACGATGACTTAATTTTTTTAAAAAATGAATAAAATACCTGAAGAAAACATGTGAGAAAATAATTTCATTTTCCCCCCTTTTAATCAGGATTAATGGGCCTACTTTGTTTTGGAATGCATGGTTTATATCAACACTATAGTAATACTAGAGTAAAATAATCAAGTTCTTGAGAAATTAGCTAGCTGCAATAAGACTTCTGATACATAATGATGTTAACTGCCGTTAATTTATATACCGATAGATCAAATAAACAAAGAAAAAAGACAGGGCTCAAAGAATGACAAAGCATGGGAAAAATGCTTGATTCTTCTACTTATCTCTATGCTGCAAATTAGACCTTACTTCAATTCTTTCATTGACTAGAGCAGGTCAGAGAAAAAAAGTCTGTTTCTAGATTTTTTGCATCTTTCAGGATCTTATAGCGCAAATTGGAGGGAAAAATGGAAATCCAATCTGCTTTAGTCAGCTTAGATCCTATATTCCTATCCCTCATTGGAAGGGACAATGCCTTACAATCAGTGGTGGGATTCAAATAATTTAACAATCAGTTCACCCAGGGTCAGGTTGGCTGTCATGGGAGGCGTGGCCCATCCCCATCCTTGAGCTCTGCTACACATGTAGGACAAGCCTCCCGTGACGGCCAACCTGACTCTGGGCAAACCAGTTGTTAAATTCCCCCCCCCCCACATGCTATCAAAGTGGATGCTGGGCATTGCGCTGCAATGGAGAAATGGGAAATGGAGCAGCTGGCACGAGGGGAGGAGGAGGAGCAGGGAGAAGAAAGCAGAAAAGCAACCTTCTCCTTCCCTTGTGCCAGTCGCTCCATTGCCCTTTTCTCCATTGCAGCTCAGCAGCCAGGATCCACTCTGATAGCGGGGGAATTGGATGGGTAATTTAACAACTGGTTCTCCCAAATTGGTGCAAACTGGCTGAATCCCACCACTGCTTACAATATCATTCTATCCCTAAAAGGGCAGTTCAAAGATAAGATTTCTCAGTCTCAAAAAGAACCAGCCTTCCTATCAGTATTGAGAGGACATCTACAGTAGTCTTTGACCATGCTTCCAAGATTCTTATAGCTAACCTATTCCTATATAACAATTGAAGGTTGCAATTTAAATAAGTTTTTTTGTTTCATATTACAAATATTCCCTATCTTCATTTCTTAATATAAAAAGGCTACTATCAGCCTTTAATTTTATTTTATAGTCTTTGTCATTCCAAGTCTTTTAGCAGAAGTATAATGTTTTTAGCTTCATAATTTAATATGTTTTTCTTTATTGTGTAAATGTAGTTAATCTTATTCTAAGGTCTTATTGTTCTTCACCACATCAAAGATATTGCCTAAGAAATTTAATGCTAATTTTTTTCATATTCAACTGACTTGCATTTTTATTTTTATAGTCTGCATGGATTGCAGACCTAAATATATTTCCTTAGAAGTAACTTTCTGTTATTAGGATTATGTTTCTAATAGACCTTAGGTAGCGCACTGTTGCAATATTTTTAGGATCAGACTCAATAATAATATATAGAGTTAGAGATTCAAATATATTTCTCTTTAATTATAGTAGGCATTCTATATTCACTGAATATTCACAGATAGAAGCAAGAAAAATGGCGAAGGTGGCTCCTTATATATACAAAGGGTGGAGCCAAGAGTAGGAGTGGTGAATTATGAATACATTAGGAAACAAAGAATAAGTTAACCCCTGATATCCCATATATACATTATTTACACATTAGGGAATAAGGCATTTACATCTGACAAATCCCCCTCTAAATGCCGGTTCGCTATACAACACCAATTACATTCAGATTCAGGACAATATAATACATACAATCTGGAAGTTAAGTATTTGTGCTGTTTAGAAGGTAAAGGCTTCGTCAATATGTCAGCCAATTGTTCAGAGGTATCGCAATGTACTGCTTTGATAAATCCATCTTGGGACAGTTGTCTCACATGCTTAAATTTTATATCTATATGCCTGGATCTTTGTCCAATGGCATCGGATCTAGATATTTCAATGGCCGCTTTATTATCTTCATGCATAACAAAAGGCAAAGCAGGTTTTCTCCAAACATCTGAAATTAAATCATTAAACCATACAAGGTTATTTGCAGCTTTAGATAAACAGACATACTCCGCTTCTGTGGTTGAAGTGGCTACCAATTCTTGTTTACCAGTGTACCAGTAAACTGGACAGTCATTTAACAGAAAAATATAACCAGAGGTACTTTTTCTGCATGAAGTATCTCCAGCCCAATCCGCATCTGCGTAACATGTAAGTCTTGGTTCTTTGTTATCACTAGGTTCTAATACTAGACAAAAGTCCAATGTACTTTTCAGATATCTTAAAATTCTTTTGACAGCTTCCCAGTGATACATTGTTGGTTTACTAACGTGCCTTGATAATAAATTGAGTGGTAATGCAATATCTGGTCTGGTCCAATTAGATATATAAAGAAGTGAACCTATTACTGATCTATAGAATGTATTATCCTTGAATTCAGGGGAAGATTCAATAGTATTTCTAAGGAAATCAGTTTGCATAGGAGTGTCGCAGGGTTTGGCATTGTTTAAATTACATTTGTTTAGAAGTTCAATAATCTTATCTTTCTGAGTAAGTTTGAAACCCTTTCTAGTTTTGTTAATTTGAACACCAAGGTATTTGTTTATTTTACCTAGAGATTTCAACGAGAAATGTTCATTTAACTTGTTTACAAAGATTTCTCTTCTCTCTCTGTGTTTTCCTATATATAAAATATCATCTACGTAAATCAATACAAACTCAACGTGATCATCACTCTTTTTGACAAAGAAACAGTTATCAGCAGTGGTAGCTTTGAAATCCATGGTTTTAAGTACTTTTACCAAGCAATCGTACCATCTTTTGCCAGATTGCTTTAATCCGTATAAGCTCTTGTTCAATAGCCAAATTTCATTTTTATTAGTGTATTGACTGTGAGGCGCTCTTACGTATATCTCCTTATCTAGTTTTGCGTGTAGGTACGCAGTCTGTATGTCATATTGGAATACATCAAGATTGAGTGTGGATGCTACTACTAGAGCTGTTTTAACACTCTCTGTTCTTACTGTGGGGGAGTATGTGTCAGTATAGTCCTCCGGATATTTTTGTGCATAACCTTGTGCAACCAATCTAGCTTTGTATAAGGTATTGCCTCCTTCTAGATTCTTAATTTTATAAATCCACCTGGTACCAATAATTGTTTTATCTTTGGGTGCAATCGCAGGTGTGAATACATTTAATCCTTGTAAGCTCTCCATCTCCTTTTTCATAGCTAGTTCCCATTTTTCTTTTTCCTCACGAGGTAGTTTTAATACTTCCTCATATGTATTAGGTGTTATTTGTTCACCATCCATATGCATTATGTAATCTTTGTATTTATTTGGTATTTGATTTCTGTTGTTCCTAATAGTTCTTTCTGGTTTGCTATGGTAGTCATGCAAATATCTTGCTTCCTTTTTTGTTAATGTGTCTGTCTTTATTTTGTGTTTACTATTTGTCCATGTTTTGGTTTTGTTTTTGCCCCTGTTAATATTTTGATTTTTTATCGTCCCTTCCTCACTAGATTTGATATCCTTGCATTTGTTCGGAAATATTTCATTAAGATGTAATTTAGACCAGTTGGCCTGTTCATGGAACACAGCTGTTCTGGAAACTATAAATTTATTATTATTATCAATGAATCTGTACCCTTTGGTGCCAGTTTCATATCCCATAAATCTTAATCTTCTGGATACGTTTTCTCCCTTTCTCCTTAATTGTTTGGGTATGTGTACGTCTGCAGTGACCCCAAATATGTGCATGTGTGCTAATTTTGGTTTCCTATTATACATCACCTCATATGGTGTCTTATTCACAATACTGGACCAGGTTCTATTTTGAGTGTAATTTGAATAATGTAGGGCTTCTGACCAAAATTGTTTGCCTAAACCAGCATCCTCTAATGTGCATCTAATCATGGTTTGTAGTGTGGAATTTTTTCTCTCTGCAATCCCGTTTTGGAACGCAGAAAATGGACTAGATGTGTAATGTAACATCCCTCTATCCTTTAGCCATTGGGAGAATTCCTTAGACATGAATTCACATCCCCTATCTGTCATGATTTGTTTTATTCTGATATTATGTTGTGTTTCTATGCGTTTATAAAATTCCTTAAATTTTTGAAAGGTTTCATCCTTGTGTTTTAATGTGTAAACAAAACCATAGCGACTATAATCGTCTACTATTGTTAGGAAGTAACGTTTTCTATAAGTGACTGATGGAGTTAATGGACCAACTAAGTCCATGTGTACTAAGTCAAAAATTTTGTTAGTAGATCTGGTGGATTTTTTTGGCCTGGGACTAGTTTTTAATTTAGTAGATTTACATACTGAGCATTCCAAATAATTTTCACAATTTTTTATTTTGACACCTTCTGCGTGTTCAATCATTTTTTGTACTACAGGAAAACTTGCATGTCCTAACTTCCTATGTAAGATATGAGCACACTCGTCATGTATTGGTTTACCTATTTTTGGTTTTTTCTCATTGTGTGTATCTGTGTGATCATGAGATATTTTGCATTCATCATTGTCACTGTTACTAATATTTTCATCATCTGCCTCAATGCAATCTTCCATATTTGAATCAATATTATGTAACCATCTTTCTTTTGTTATCAGATAGGGTAGGCCTCCTTTAATCATCACAGTGCCTACATTAGTTTTATTCTTCTCTAAAGTTGCTTTTCCCTTTGAGAAAACTATATTGATGTCAGAATCTCTGCTTAATTTTATGACACTTAGTATGTTATGAGGTATTTCTGGTATTAACAATACCCCCTCTATTTTTCCTAGACCAGGCAAGGTCACATTCCCTCTGCCTAGTACTTGGACTTTTTCTTGGTTAGCTACTTTTATTACAAACTTATCTTCTGTAAATGAAGACAATATATTTTTGTTATTAGTGGTGTGATTAGTTGCTCCAGAATCAATAAGCCAATTATTGTTCTCATTTGGTTGCGTTTTGGTGCTATCTTGTTTATTTAGTCCATTCAGTGAACCAGATTTTCTCTCTTTTGAATTTTCTCTGCCCCCTCTATTTTCTCTGTAATTTGGTGGGCTTCTATATTTATGTCTGTCTGTGGAAGACTGTCTATAATTGTATTTATTCCTATATTCTGACCTATGTCTTTCTTTTGAGATTTTGGGGCAATCTCTTCTATTGTGTTCTCTGGATCCACAATTGTGGCATTTAAAGTTTTCATTATATTTTTCTTGAAAAGCTACCTTCCTAAAAGGTTTGTGTTCTGTGTGATTGCTATAACGATTTTTCCTTGAATTGTCTTCTGCTATCAATTTGTTAGATAGACTTTCTATTGACAAATATCCTAGATTGATGGTGTCTAAGTGTGACATAAAACTATCCCATGATGGATCAAGTGAGTTGATAATAACACTTTTCATTGTTTGATCTGAAATCACTTCCCCCCTCAAATGCAGCTCAGCTCTTATTTTGTTTAAAGATATTAAATGCTCACTTATGGAAACCCCTGGTTTTACTCTGGAAGAAAAGAAGTCCTTAGACATTCTTGTGGTGGTTGCTACACTATCGCTGTGAAACAAATTAAACATGCATTGAATTATTTCTGAGACAGTTAGGTTTGGTTTGATGCTATGATACATTGCAGGAGACACGCTAGATATTATTAAGAAAAATGCCTTATGGTGTAAACAATCTATTTTTAAAGTCCAAGGTCTTCTTGGGGGACTAGTGATAAAGAATAGTAAATTTTCTTTCATAAAGACAACCTGAAGTTGTTGATACCATTCTTGTAAATTAATGCCATCAACTCTAAGTTTTGGGAAGTCATTGGGTAAGTTACCCACATTATTTTGTCCATTACTTACAACCTGAGGCAGTCCGTGGTCTCGTAAGTGTAGAAAATTGCAAAACGGCATGGGAATGCTCGCAACGAGTCTGCGCGGTTCTCTGGCCAGTTCAAGTCTTTCCGGACCGTCTACGTAGTTTCGCACATGCGCGTTGTTCATTTCTTCTTTGACGTCGTCGTGGAAGGTTCTCTCCATTGCAGCTCGCTCGCTTCGTTCCTCTTCAGACGAGTCGGTCTCTGGCTCGGTCTTAGGAGTTCTGATGGCGGCGGCTGTTCTTTTCTTTCTTTTGGGTGCGTTGGCACTTGCTTCGGTCTGCGGTGTAGGGCGGAATCGACATGGCTCTCTGGGCTCGGGCGTCGTCGTTCTTGAAGTCAGGATGGGAGCGTGCAGGTCTTGAAGCATCGGCTTGTTCGCTTGCTTCTTTGTTGGCGCTTTGGAAATTTTTAATTTTGGCCCGAATGCGGCAAAAAGCGTCTTCATTGCTGACTTTACTTGGGATTTCGTTAAGTCGTTCTCATTTTCTGATTCTGGCTCTTCCGAGGAATTTGAATCCTCCTTTTCACTTTCGTTGTCTGATAACGTTTTTGGCGCCAGAAATTTTGAACTGAGCATTTTGATTGGCTCTGCTTCGCTCACTTTGGAGGCTTGTTGAAACCAAGATGGCTGCCATTCAAAATTTCGCGCGGGATCACATCTTTTCTTTTTCATAACGACTCTCTCTGTAGTCACATCACTCACAGTTTTTTGGTCTTTGGGTTTCTCTTTAGCGATGTTTTTCTCTCTCGCTGCTCCGCTGTTCTTCAGTATTTCTTGGAGGTTCGCGATGAGGCTTTCATCATTCTTCTGGCTTTTTAGAATCTTTAGTATCTCTGACCTGAGTTCGTTGTTTTCTATTTCGATTTCTTCCTGGCCATCATTTTCATTTATTAGTTCTTCTTCTTCAGTGGTATATTCTTCGGATTCTCTCGAAATCGCGTTTGTGGATTCGTTGATTATTTCTTGTTCAGTTTCTATTTCTTTGCTGTAGGCCCTGGTGTTGGGCCTATCTTTCTTAGACATTTTTAGATATTTATTGAGTCAATTAACCATCCTCTGCTACCAGTTTGTTGCAATATTTTTAGGATCAGACTCAATAATAATATATAGAGTTAGAGATTCAAATATATTTCTCTTTAATTATAGTAGGCATTCTATATTCATTGAATATTCACAGATAGAAGCAAGAAAAATGGCGAAGGTGGCTCCTTATATATACAAAGGGTGGAGCCAAGAGTAGGAGTGGTGAATTATGAATACATTAGGAAACAAAGAATAAGTTAACCCCTGATATCCCATATATACATTATTTACACATTAGGGAATAAGGCATTTACATCTGACACGCACAATTAATACAATTGAAAAAGAAACAACAAGTTTTCAAGCTTTCTTACAGGGATCTATATAGACTTAAAGTTATTAAATACATAGACTTTAAATGATTGTATCCTGTGGATGGAAGCATTACAAAAAGAAAAAAAAAACCTGATTTAAAAAATAAGCCCTCAAAGTGAGGTCAACTTCTGGTGATTTGTGACTTGATTCTGGAGTCACCACCACTATCATCATGAGCCCTGGTGGTGGAGTTGTTAAACTGCAGTATTGCAGGGTAACTCAGCCTACACCTTGGAGTTCAATCCCGATGGGGCTTAAGGTTGACTCAGCCTTCCATCCTTTTGAAATTGGTAAAATGAGGACCCAGATTGTTGGGGGCAATTTACAAATAAAAATGCTTCTACCATGAGTGGGTTCAACTTACCTTTACTACAGGTTCGCAGCAGGATCACATGCATGCACTCGCTTCGCTCGTGCACACACGTGCTCTTCTGCGCATGCGTAGATCACCAATGATGACATCGTCCTGGGTGGGTGGAGCCTCCTGCCGGTTTTACTACCAGTTCTATAGAACTGGACAGAACCGGGAGCAACCCACCACTGGCTTCTACATTGTAAACCACCCAGAGAGTGGCTATAAAGGATTATGGGAAAGTATATGAGTCCAAATTCTATTGCTATCATCATCATCATCATCTAGATTTATTATGGGCATCTCATTTGAAAGACTCTGGATGGCTTACAGCACCCAATAAATAATTAAAAATATAATAATAAAATATAATAGTTCAGACAAAAACAGCTATAACAATAAAAAATGACACTAACTTCCTAATTCCAGGCTTGGGGACAGTGCCAGGTCTTTGGGCAACTTACAACTTTAATAAAGATGGTGATAATTATGATGATGATGAACTCTAAGAGAATAGATAGCATCTATATTTTTCGAGGGACGTTATGGAAATCATTACCCAAAGTTTTATTGATCTAGACATCAGCCTGCAATTGTCAGGAAGTCCCCCATTCAAATAGTAACCAGGTTCTGAAATTAGTGAATGCCCAATAATTATATTGTTTAGTTAAAGCAAGAAAACAGCAAATCAGCAAAAGAATCCAAAGGTCTTCATACTTCTGAAGATTTTATATATCAGCGTGTGCAGGTGAGTCTGTTGAAATTTGATTTGTTTGCGCAAAGGCCTGTGATGTTTGATTTGATTCATTTAATGCTTTCATTTTTCTTGGTGCCAATATCTCTACACATATTTTTCTGTAGCTGAGAAAATAAATAATTTGGCCTTTGAGTCTTCTAAAAGCCCCAAAATTAGAATATAAGATACGGGGAGAGATGTGACTAGGCAGATTTTTAGTCAATTTATTTATTTATTTATTTATTGGTTTGATTTATATGCTGCCCTTCTCTGGAGACTCAAGGCGGCTTACAATGCGTTAAACAATAGCCTTCATACTTTTGTATATACCTGCTTAGTAGGGCTTTCGGCCCCCCCTAAGCGGTGTTCTTTTTTATACAAAGTCAGCTTACTGCCCCCACAAACCGGGTCCTCATTTTACCTATCTCGGAAGGATGGAAGGCTGAGTCAATCTTGAGCCTTGTGAGATTTGAACTTGCAGTAATTGCAGGCAGCTGGCAGCTAAGTGCTACTTAACAGTACTTTAGTCCGCTGCACCACCAAAGCTCTTTTAATGAAAGTTTTCTCAAACTTTCAAAAACAAGAGCAGAGATGTTCTTGTTTTTAATGCAACATGGCTCTTTTGCGACTACATACATTTACTTACATTAAATACATGAGCATCTGTGCTCATTTGTCCCAGTTTATTCATGATGCTCAAAATCTCAACATTCAGTTTTAAAAGATTTAGGTACTGGCCCTTCAAGAGAAAATATGTAAAGAAGTTTTATAGCATTTTCGTCTACTTTTCAGTGAATTTTTCAATAACATATATTTTAATTTTCTTTGAATTTACTATTTATAATAAATTCTTCTTCATTTTTTTATTCACCTATCTTGGCTACATTAGAAAATTCTGAACTTTGCAAGAGGAAATTTAATATTCAATTATTATTTAACATAATCCAGTTAAGATAATGCCTACCTGGGAGCAAATTTCCTGGAATGAGTGAGGTTTACTACTGACCATATGTGGTCAGTACTGGTCAGTACAGTAATATGGTCAGTATACTGACCATAATCAGCATAGGCTGATTAGAGAATATTTTCCTACTACAATTGTCTTTCTAAATATACTATACCTCATAACTGTTTATCATCTATGGTTTATTAATTATATCCTAATGTCTCAGATCAGGGGTGTCAAACTCATGTCATCACAGCGGCATCACATGACGTCTCGTGACTTTTTTCCCTTTTGCTAAACTGGGCATGGGCATGGCCAATGTGTGACGCATCCGGGCCATGGGCCGCGAGTTTGACAGTCCTGTCTTAGATCATATATCACAGTATATAGCAGTGATGGCTAACCTTTTTGCCATCGTGTGCCAAAAACGGGGGAACACGGGGTGGTCACACACATGCATGCCCACACCATAATTCAATGCCCCCACACCCCCATGCAAGCACATGTGAACCCCCCATTCTACCCCCTAATTTTGGCACGCAACAGCAAAAAGGTTACTAATGGGTCTGGTAGGCCTGTTTTTTGCCCTCCACAGGCTCCAGAGGCTTCTTGGTGCCTGGGGAGGGTGAAAACAGCCTCCCAGAGGCCCTTCGGAGGCCAGAAATGGCCCGTTTTCTGACTTCTGGTGGGCCCAGAAGGCTCAAAAATCAGCTGGCTGGCGTGTGTATGCACGCTGGAACTGAGCTAAAGCAATGCTTGTGTGCCCACAGATATGGCTCCGCGTGCCACCTGTGGCATGTGTGCCATAGGTTCACCATCACGGCTATATAGTTTTCTATTTACTATTTAAATATCGTCTCTTTTATTTGTTACAAATCATATTTTACTAATTTCAAAACTAGGTTAGAATAAGAATATGTGCAAACTTGTTTATTTTATGTTATCTTACACAGCTGGTAGGCTTGACTGAGGTGAATTGATTTGAATTTTTCAAACTAATCTTTATAGATGCTTCATCCATAAATCCACTGACTGCATTCATTATTGGAAATGTTATTCAACTGAACTGAGCACTCAGGTTTTATTTGCCAGAAGCAGTTTGAATGTAATATTTGTAGATTTATTAAAGGCAGTAGAGTATCATTCCTTTTTCACCCTTACATCATACTAAAAATTGTTTTCTGTAGTTGAATCATAATGACTTGTTCCTGAACAGTTTTTTAAAATCTATTTTTATCTCTTAGAAAAATAGTTCTCTGAAGAATAATCAAATTATTATGCATATTGTCCATAACAGGCGAATCGGTGAAAGTTGTTTTCCCAGTATTCAAGTTTTTATGGACACATCTATTACTTTAAGCAAACTTGAATTTGAATACTTGTGCTATCTGATTTTTTTTCAATTTGATGTTAATACCTGACAATTTTGCATTTCTTTCTTTGTTGGTTTGATTGATCATTCAAGCAAAGCTGAAAGAAGGAAAGCAATTTATGTGTGGCATTTCAAAACATTAAAACTTCTGATCATTCTAATCTTACCATTATCTAGTGTAAAAGAGCTATAATTGCACTCAACAATGAACTAAAGGGCCACCATCAGTGAGCTGTTGGACAGTATTACTTGGTCTGTTGTGTGGATGTTTGGGTGGTTTAGGGATGGGGAATTGTGGTGGGTGGGCGTGTGTTTGGGGATTATGTGTGTGGGACCTGGTCTTTGGGGGTCAAGTAAATTTCGTTGTATGTGTATACTGTGTATACACATACAATGACAATAAAGTTAGTTAGTTAGTTAGTTAGTTAGTTTGTTTGTTTGTTTGTTTATTTATTTATTTATTAATGCATGTTTAATAGGAAGCAAACACCTGTTGCCTTTAATAGGATTAATGGGATACATGTTCTCTTACATGAACTTTTCATATGTATATCAGATCGCTTAAATCCTCTGACACATTTAAACAATTCCTAAAATACCTTTCATTAAGCAAAAGAAGAAGCTGTGATTACCATTAACCTCTAGCACCTATAGGTCATCAATAATCTCAGTAACTGTGACAGAAGATAAAGTCATATGTAGTGTCTATATATCATAGTAATGTTTCTTTCCCTCCCCAGTTTTTTCTCTACTATTTTTATCTTTAATAACTGGACAAGATGTAAAGCACTGGGGAAAACAGAAGATTCAGCAATTCAAATGAGAATAAAGATTTAATGCAAGCTTAAGCTTTCTACAAGAATCTGGCCAATTGTCCGTTAAAGGATTTCCGTTAAAGGAAATTCAGAAAAGATAAGATACGCATTCAAGGTGGCCTGAACTTAGATTGCTTGTGGGCATGAAGGGACTCATGAATTATGACAAATTTGACCCCTCCCTTGGGCTCAGCCTGGTAATCTCCTACTCATGACAGAAAAAGAAAATTTCAGCTGATGTACAGTATATGCCTTGCTATCTTATTAATGGCCATAAAGTACATTCCTGAATAAATTTCCCCAATGCATTGGTTGTTTAATTACTTATTTCTTTGGTTTATCTATTGAGTCTCTTACAATTTTTAAAATTATTATTGGTGTTTAATATTTTAATTGTCTGGAATAAAAATACATTATTAAATAGCAAATGAGTAATATTTCTGTCTTATTTTCTCTCATATTAATCCCTTTTCAGATCATTTTTCTATATGATGAAATAACAAGGATATTTTGCATTTATTTGTGTCATGTGTCAACAATTTTGGGTTTTTTAAAACCATAATATATTAATTTCCTTAACTGTACATTTCTGTTTACAGAAAACGTTTTTGTTTTGCCATTACAATTGAGACTTTCACTACATTTTTCCCCAAAAAGAGTTGGTGTATGTGAGTACAGTTTAATTCATAAGATATGACATATTTTTCAAATATATCACACACACCCACATTCACATATATCATGAAATTGTTATAAAATGCAAGAGTCATGCTATAAAATGATAAAGTCATATTCAACATGAGACTACCTGTTCAAAATAATTTATTGTTAGAATTTTTCTACATACTGTATATATAATTAGTAAATTTGTTTTGTGAAAAATACAGCACTCAATAGAATGCAGTAGGGATCCTGATTTGTGTGATCTGTTAACAAGTTAATTGATTTGCTTTTTGTTCACTTTATATAGAAAAGATTCATTTTTCCCCATTTGGACTGTTTTCTGTTAGCATTTATATATAGTGTAGATTCAATACAATTAAATCACTAAGTAATAGGGCTAGGGATAGTTTAAAATTAATTTGACCTCACATAATTGAAGATTCTCTCTACTATCCATTGAGTACCTGCAGGATAAAAGAATAACAAAGTTGGAAGGGACCTTCTAGTCCAACCACCTGCTCAAGCAGGTGATCCTATACCAGCAGTCCCCAACCTTTGAGGCTTTCTGGCCCATCCGGGAAAGAGGGAAACTTGGCCACATGACCAATGGGCTGACAGTCATGTGCATGGCCACATACATATGCATCCACTTGTACAAGTTGAGCTGTGCATGCACACAAGCGTGCATTTCGTCCAACCATTTGTGTGGTCCAATTCTGAATAGGCCACAGCCAGGTAATGGGACTCAGCCAAGGTATTGGGGACCCCTACCCTATACCATTCCAGACAAGAGATTGTCCAGTCTCTTCTTAAAAGACTCCAGGGCTTTCTGCTTCAACCAATATCAGTCTGACTTATTAAAACAGCCATGCAGCCAAATTGCTCATTAACCCACATTTATGAGAGAATTGAAGGCTGAAGGTAGAAGGCATTGTTTTTCTGTAGAACCCCACTCCTCACTGTCCCACCCCCCACCCCCACCCCGATATTGTTAACACTGATATTTTCAGAGGGCATATTTTCTCTTAGGCTTATAAATGATCTTTTTTTCTTTTATTCCCCCCCTCTTTTTTTTTTTTGTAATTACTGTTTTACTTTGTTGTGAAACTTGCTTTCAATTTTTAATCACACTCTGGAAGATTTAACTTGTTTTATATTCTATGCAAAGTGCCAAGTGTAATTTGCATGTGGTGGAGGGGAAGTGTAATAAATAAATAAATAAACCCTGTTTTTTTTCCTCCTGGCCTCTGCAGAAGTCTGAGGAAAAAGGTGTTATAAAGCTTAGTGAAAAGGTTCTCTAAACAAAGTAAAGAGGATGAGCTACTTTAATTAACATCAGGGAGAAACTATGCTCATTCCCTTCAAGTCTTGCTGTGTTGCCTAATCATGGCAGGGGAATAGGGGATGTTTTCGGGGAGGATTACTGAAGAAGGCTGGCAGTGTATGCCAAAAGTATATAACTCCAACAAGGTCACCCAAGGTGTAATCTCACCTTTCAGTTAAATAAGGGGTATACAGCCTTGGCAACTTTAAGACATGTGGACTTTAACTCCCAGAATTCTCCAGCCATGGAAGTGAAAGAAGTAGGAAAGAAAGAGTATTGATGCTTTCAAACTTTGGTGTTGGAGAAGACTCTGTAGATCACCATATGTAAAATGGGTAGAAACAGATGTGAAATCCAGTAAGCTCTGGCAGCTTCTGGAGAACCGGTAGCGGAAATTTTGAGCAGTTCGGAGAACTCTGGGCCCACTCTGGCTGGCCCCAGAGTGAGGTGGGAATGGAGATTTTGTAATAACCTTCCCCCAGGAGTGGGGAGGGAATGGGGATTTTGCAGTATCCTTCCCCTACCACTCCCACCAAGTCACGCCCACCAAGCCACACCACGCCCACAGAACCGGTAGTAAAAAAAAATGAATTTCACCATTGGGTAGAAATATAATCTATTTAGGCTACAATTAAATAAAAACAAAAAATTCTGGTCTCATGTATTACCATTATGTGTCTGTGATAAGACTGTACAGACAATATGTATTAGTTATATTTTTGAATTGCTCCTCTCCCTCACAGATTATTTATCAATAATCAATTGATAAAAGATATAATGAGAATATAGATATGTTCCTAATTTCTGGATAATATTCACTATGGATCGGAGTTCTTCTATCTTGAAAAAGTTGTGATCACACCTAGAATTTTGAAACTGTTCTAAAAATCATTACAAATCATTTGCTCTGGAAATTTGGCCTCTCCCAAAATATATGCATACACATTTGTCTTTTATTGGTAGCTTTTGACCTCTTGTCTTATTTTTTCCTATGGTAGAGAAAGTTTAAAGCACCTGTTTCATCTCTTAATTCTACCACTAAATTTTTCCCTCAAAAGGGCCAAACTGATTGGCCTTACCATCTTGGAGATATTTTGGAATTGTATATACAATACTGGAGGATTCTATCTGACCTTCAAGGTTCTGGTTGATCACTATTTTAATATGATGTCACCAAATCTCTTTTTAACTCATCTTGTTTAGCTTTCCTGATTTTTATTTTCATTTTTTTTACATTCCTTTCCTTATTACCCAGCAATTTCATAGCCAGGAAGCTCTTCCTTTTCTTGTTTCAGTTTAAGCTAAATAGCAGAATTTGTACCTCTGCAGTCTTTTTCTTTCTAAATAATTCCTCTGGGCCTAAGTGAATCAGAGGCATACTGGAGAAAGGAAAGAGCTTGGGTTTTCAGGTCATAGTTCTACAAAAATGTTTTAAAACTGTAAGATAATTTAAATGTCACCAACAAAATAGATCAAACAAAGCAAGACATCTTGATGTGGCCCAATGGTGGGATTCAAATTTTTTTACTACCGGTTCTGTGGGTATGGCTTGGTGGGCATGGCATGGCATGGTGGGCGTGGCTTGGTGGGCATGGCAGGGGAAGGATACTGTAAAATCTCCATTCTCACCCCACTCCAGGGGAAGGATACTGTAAAATCTCCATTCCCTCCCTACTCCAGAGGAAGGATATTGGCTCCAGGGGAAGGTTACTGCAAAATCCTCATTTCCTCCCAATCAGCTGGGATTTGGGAGGCAGAGGATAGATGGGGATAGGGCCAGATAGAGATATTTACTGGTTCTCCAAACTACTCAAAATTTCTGCTACTGGTTCTCCAGAACTCGTCAGAACCTTCTGAAACCCACCTCTGATGTGGCCATATGAATTATCACAGAGTTTAACTGGGACTGATAAAATTAAGCAGGAAGATCTTTTTAGAAAAACTTGTATTAAATTTTTAGAAGCCATCATCATTTGGAAGCGCTAATGTTCTCTGAGAACCTGACTGGTGTTAACTTTTAACTGTTAAATGTTTTGATCTTACTGCTTTTAAAATCTGGCAGGCAGGCGACAGCCAATTTAAACACCTACTGCTTAGATGGAATATAGCCTAGCTTTGTTTTGTCAGTTGCCTACCTACTGTATCTAATCCCTGATCAAGTAAGGAAATATTGTTGACACATTTTCATTTAAATATTTTTATTGAAGAATGACACGGCTGTATGTTAAGCCCCCTTGGTAAAAAGATTTTGCAAGACGTTGCTGGCACAATGCAATAAATATACTTTTAGAGATGTATTGATTTTTAGATTCAGATAGAAAGCTATTTTTCTTTCATAGAAAGGTCTCATGGTATATATTCCAAAGTCTCTTCCAATTTTATCTGAGACAGTAGACTCAGGAATCTACTACCTGAGATTTCACATTTAAACATAAGCCTACTGGAGACAAAGTTTCCTTTTTTAGGTTGTTTCATATTAATTAATATGGTTTTTAAAAAATACATAACATGACTTAGGTCCATGATGGCGAACCTATGGCACATGTGCCACAGGTGGCATGCAGTGCCCTCTCTGTGGGCATGCGAACTGTCACCCCAGTTCAGCTCTGCCACGCATGCATGTATGCCTCCCTCTGGCTAGCTTGGCATCGGGTCTCTGCTGCACATGCATGGGGGGGGCAGAGTGCGTGGGAAGCCGTGCATGCATACAAGGGGCAGGGCGTGTGCAGGGGGCCACGTGCATGTAGGGGGTGGGATGTGTGTGCGGGGGCTGCACATGCATTGCATTTGGGAGGTTCATGCACCCGCATGCGTATTCGTGCACACACATGCATGCTTTGGGCACTCAGTCTAGAAAAGGTTAGCCTTCACTGACCTAGGTGATTACTATCATGCCATTGAATATATGCCTTACATAAAACTATAGGGCAGCAGTGTGCAAAGTCCACTGATTTAAGGACCACAACAAGCTTTGGACAGGATGTCAGGGTAGTAGTATACTGTTGCCTCATAGTATGGAGTGGGGGGGAAGGATTGGGAGTGGGAGGGGACAAATGGATTTGAAATAGAAATACGCAGTCCTGGAAATGAAATAGAATGCATTTTTATTCACCCCCAAAGTGTGAAAGATATATGTCCTTTCAAGCTAGTCAACCTCTCGCTGGATGCATTTTGTAGCCTGTCTGCCACTGATCCTTCCAGCAGCTGAATTAGAGGAAGAGGAGTGTGGGAGTCAGGATCAGCATCAAGGCAACCTGAGAGCTATGAGGGGGAAGAGGGAATGGAGCTGGCAGAAAGAGAGAGACAGAGGCAGAGCCTGGGCCTGGGCCATCCGTCAGCCCTCAGATGAAGAGTCAAAAGCCCCCAGGTCTGGAGGTGGTTGATGAAGAAGAGGAACAGCTGAGTCCATTGCCTGACATGCGGATGCGCAGAAGGCAGAGAAGAGGAGAGCAGTGGAAATCCGTGGGCCAACCCTTCAGAAGGTAGAGCCACCACTGCTAATGAAGAAGCCCTACCCTAGCTCTGTGGATAAAAGTTAGGGGGCGGAGATGAATAGATGTGGCAGACAACTATTCATCTTCTGGCCGGAGGTACTTGTTAGCCAGCATTGCGAGAAAAACGTTTTGCCAGGGCTGCTGGCACTCCTAATAAAGGAATCTTTGAGTTAACTTCAAAGGGTTTGTCGTGTTTGGGAAGCTGAAACAATGCAGAACAATGCAGCAGAAATATCCCATCATTGGTTGCCAGGTACAATGTCAAGTCCTTTAGTTTGGGGGTCCCTAATGCCTTGTCTGTGGACCAGCACCGGGCATACCACAAACAGGTGCACATGCAACCACGCAGAAACTGCAGAAAAAACGATTGCTACCAACCTGCCTTCCATTGAAGACCTGGATACTGCACGAGTCAAAAAGAAGGTTGTGAAAATATCTACAGACCCCTCACATCCTGGACATAAATTGTTTCAACTCTTACCCTCAAAACGATGCTATAGAGCACTGCACACTAGAACAACTAGACACAAGGACAGTTTTTTCCTGAATGCTATCATTCAGCTAAACAACTAATTCTGACAACACTGTCAAACTACAGTATTTACTAAGACTGTATTACTGTTATTCTTCTCATCCTTCCTATTACCTATCTCCTTTTCTAGGTATGACTATAACTTTGTTGCTTATATATCTGATTTATATTGTTTTGTTTCCTAGTATGATAAGGGAACACGGTGACTCGGTGGCTAAGACGCTGAGTTTGTTGATAGAAAGGTTGGCAGTTCAGTGGTTCGAATACCAGTGCTGCAAGCTCCCGTTACTTGTCCCAGCTTCTGCCAACCTAGCAGTTCGAAAGCATGTAAAAAATGCAAGTAGAAAAATAGGGACCACCTTTTGTGGGAAGGTAACAGTGTTCCGTGTGCCTTTGGTGTTTAGTCATGCCGGCCACATGACCATGGAGATGTCTTCGGACAGCGCTGGCTCTTCGGCTTTGAAATGGAGATGAGCACCGGCCCCTAGAGTCGGGAACGACTAGCACATATGTGCGAAGGGAACCTTTACCTTATGATTTGATTATTTAGTAACCTATGACTATCACTAAGTGTTGTATCTTATGATTCTTTTTTTTTTTTTTTTATTGAAAAGGTTTTCAAATACAAATTTTTCCCCCTTTTTCCCCCCCCTCCCCCCCCTCCCTAACCCCCCCTCCCCACCCTTCCCCCCCTGTGACTTCTTCGTAACAAAAAAAAACCCTAATTCATAACAGATTACTTACTCCCTCCTCAAAATACTGACCTTTACTTACTAAAAGTATTATAAATCCCCCTTTATCCATACATTTCAGAAAAGAAGAAGAGAAAAAAAAAAACAAAAAAAAACAAACACATTATACTATAACTATTATAAAATAACTCTAATTTAGCATAATAGTGTTTTATATCTATGCATTATTGCAACAATTCAAAACCACCTTCCACTTTAAAACTATACAATAAGTCCTACTTTAATAACATTTCAAAGCGGGCTCCCCATAAAATCTAATTTAACATTTATTCCACTCTATCCATTTCCTCCACTCCCCTAAATGTATCACTTAAAAATCCCTTTTCTTAAACTAATCAGTCTGTAGCTAGCTTATTCACCCACTGTCTTACAAATTTACCATACACAACAATTCTTGATATCTTTAATTCACTGCCCACACTACTTAAAAATATATATATATATATATTCCATTATATCTAAATAAAAAAAGAAAAGACAATAACTTTAAATTTATAGTCCATATAATATCTTCTTGAAGTCTTTCCACTGGATTGTTAAAACCAACATCCATAATAGGGTGACATAGCTTGCGGATGCAACAGTTTATTCAAGATCTCCAATCATATCTGCCCCCATCAGTAGTAAACATCTTCTTATATATATAAAAGTAAAAACAACCACCCGAGTGACATTATAATTGTATTCCATATAATAATAATTGTGGGTTTCATCAGGATTATTAATTTCCATCATCGTATTGGGTAACAACCCGATCTTCTGCATGTCCCAATGTGATTCTCTTGCCTTATAATTCAAGATAATTATAATATATTTATCAACACAAAAAGAAGTTTCAAAGTAGATAATTCAAAACCATCAATTTGAGGCTCTTTCCATGTCCCAAAATTACGGCAATGCAGAGATCTGCCACTATCCTCAGGATGATATTGACCAATATGTCGCCTCCTCTATGTTTTCACATAATCATTCATATTTTAAAATCACTGGCTTCACTGTTGCTTGGGTTAGAAATTTCTATTTTTGTACAACCTATTTCTTTTTTTGTTTTCTTTTTGTGGGTTTGACCTCCATCCTAATTTTTTGTGTCTCGCATTTCTTTTTTATCCCTTGTATATCCTCTAATTGGTTTCCATGCTTGTCCTTGCCTTGATAAGTCATCACATTAAAATCAGATGGCACTTCTCTCAAATTTGTAGATAATCCAGCTGGGGTATCCGATAAATCCAAAGGCAATTTATCTGGTACAGTCTCTGTCTTTAGTTCCAGCTCCTTCTGCTTATCCTGTATTATATCTGAAGACGTTAAATTCATTTTCAACCTATTTTGATAAAATTCTTCCGCCCTTTCAACAGTATTTAACTGGTATCTTTCTCCTTGATATCTCAATATAATACCAACTGGGACGTCCCACCGGAATTGAATATTTCTCCTTTTTAACTCAGACACCAGAAAGCCAAATTTCTTCCTTTCCATTAGTATCTTAGGTGGGAGTTCCTTGTAAATCCAAATCTTTCTTCCATACAATTGCAAATTAGAATTGAAGGAATTTTGCACAATTTTATTCCTAATTTCTTTATCTGAAAAATAGATTACCACATCTCTAGGCAATTGCCTTTGCTTGGCAGTCCAGGAGTTTATTCGATAAGCTCTGTCAATCCTACAAAACACTTCCTCAGGTTGAATCTTTAAAATCCCAGCTAGAAATTCAGAAGATATTTTCCTTAAGTCATCTCTGTTATTTTCCTGCAAACCTCTAAGTCTTATTGCATATTCTGTGAAATTATATTGTATCTTTAGAACCTCTTTTTGAATCCTCTGTTCCAGATATTCTACATTACCAGACTTTTGGTCAGCATCCATTTTAAATTTTTCTTCTGAACTATAATCCTGAATATTTAACAAATCATTTTCAATTTTTTGAATTCTATTGTCCAATTTATCTTGAATTTCATCCATTTTTGACTCTAGTAAATTAGTATTTGTATCCAACCGAATCATGAATTCTGACAATTTTAAAATTTTTTGCTGCAAAAAGTCAAACTTGGATTTCACCAATTCCTTAGTTTCCTGCTTAAATTTTTCAAGTTGCTGATTCACAATCTCATCCCTTCTTTCAATCTCCTCTAAGAGAAATTCTATTATATTAAAATCAGGTTTCTGGGACTGAAGAGTTAAAACTTGTTCCTTTAAATTCTTAGTGGGGGAATCCCCCCCACCTATTTGTTTGTCTGACTTCACAAGCCTCAGTGCCATGTTTCCGCCTAAGCAGGCTTTGTTAGAAGAAGAAAAAAAAAAAAAAACAAGACAAAAGACTTCCAGCCAGCAACACTCAAGCCTCCAGGGAAAAAAGAGAAAAACAAAAACAGGAGCGGAGTTTTGTCTACAAATGTAGCCAGTGGTATTTATTCCGCTACATTGTAATAATAAAAAACGGAAGAACTTTCCCTCTCAAACTCTTCTCCAGCCGCGGCAGACGCCATTTTAAAAAGAAACTTTTTTCCTCTTTCTCTTCCTCTATTCTCTTAAGTAATTTTTAAAAGATAAGTAAAATACTTGCGCTTCAGTATTACAGGTCCAGCTCACATTTTCTTTGAGTAATCTGTCAAATTCGCAGGCTTGCTTTTGACGCCTGGCTCTGCATTAGCAGAGGTCTCCCAAAGCCCGGAGCAGCGGCTGGGGATATGGGGCATCTCATCCGCTCCATCCCAAAAGTAAAAGAAAAACTTTTGGGACTCTGCAGAGAGTTCTACCCACCCCTGCCGGCTCTATCTCCGTTTCCTCATGGGAACGGAGTTTTTTCGAGCCGCCGTTCCGTTGTGAAGGCGGCTCTGACAGGCAGTGGAAGCTGACGATCCCAAAGGAACGTCTGGCGGCGGCCAGCAGCAAACAGGAAGTCCGTATCTTATGATTCTTGATGAATGTATTTTATTTTTCTTTATGTACACTGAGAGCATATACACCAAAGACAAATTCCTTGTGTGTCCAATCACACTTGGCCAATAAAGTACTCTACTCTACTCTACTCTACTCTACTCTACTCTACTCTACCCTACCCTACCCTACCCTACCCTACCCTACCCTACTCTACTCTACCTTTAAACCTCAAAGAACCCAGGACCTGTTTATATAAGTAGCTCCTATATAAGGGACTTATTCTTACATTATGAACTTGTCGTTTCTTAGATCACCAAAAGAGCCTCTTCCTTGCTGCCAGAAACTAGCTTATTTGGTCTGTGCATGAACATTTTAACAGCTATAAGATACAGCTAGTCTTTGACTTACAACCACAATTGAGCCCAAAATTTCTGTTCCTAAGTGAAACATTTGTTAAGTAAATTTTGTCCCATTTGTGACATTTCTTGCCACAATTGTTAAATGAATCACTGCAGTTGATAAATTAGTAACACAGTGGTTAAGTGAAACTGGCTTCCCCATTGACTTCGCTTGTCAGGTTACAAAAGGTGATCACATGATCATGGAACCCAGCAACCATCATAAGTATGAATTAGTTCGCAAACATCTTGATCACAGGATCATGGGGATGCTGCAAAGGCTTAACTCTGATAAAGCTCATAAATCACTTTTTTCAGTGTCGTAATTTTGAATGGTCACTAAATGAACTGTTTAGTAACACTACTAGTTATGAAATTTATGAATCTATTACAACCTCGATACCTCTGCCTTCAAATGTTAAGTGAATTGAGAGATGCTGAAAACTGGAGAAAGCCTATTCATGAAGCACCTTGTTCAGAAGTATTTCAGTGGTAGTAACTTTACCATTTTAAAGCATGTCATTAGGTATTATTTTTTTCCTCTGCAGAGTTGATCTGTTTAATTGGTGGTCCTGGAACTAGTATTTGAAATTGTATGGCTTCAGATGCTATTGGCATTAATTTATTAGATGATCTTTCTGTTATGCTGAATGTTTTGTCATACATCCAATTAAAAAAATTAAACGTGTTGCTTTAAGTACTAGTTTACTTTGTGAATAATAATATGTTCATATTTTTTCTATAATTTGACTATTGATAGAATAACATATTATATTAGTTGCTAATATTTATTATCTATAAAACTCTCAAAAGAATCACTAACTAATCCATGATTAAATTAAAAAAAAAAGACAAACCATGTCTTCAGGCTTACAAATTAGGAAAATAAGAACATATAGAAATAGAGAATAATCAGAAGAGACCAAAACAATTTTTCAATAAATCACTTTCTTTGAGGAATTCCTCTTTGTTAACTGCTTTGATATCTTTTAAAAAACAGACTAAAATGAAAATAAGATGTCATTTTCAAAATTTATTTTCAAGATAATGTACATAAGGAAAAAAGAATTTCAGTCCAACCAAAAATAAAATAAAATATGAGGCTAATTTGTTCATAAACAAAGTGGTAACATCTTCATTTTCCATATGTTAAATGCTGGAAGTTATTTTGATTTTAAACATGGTGCTCTATATCCTGTTCTGAAATCATAGTCCACTATATACAGTAATGGGATTTATTTAGGACTGTTCAATAAATATATAAAATAATAGAATACTGTTTTTCATTAACTCAAACAGTCTGTTGATTTAAACTACCAATACCAAAATATATTATCTTTTCTGTTTTCCCCTTTAAAAGAAGCATTGATGCTATACATCAGGTACAAGCCAGTTATGAAGAGAATTTCTGTAGGTGTACAAAATATGTATAATATTCCTAACTTGTGCTACCCAAACAAAAGTGAAAACTTCTGCAGACATGTTAATGTCTACAGAAACAAAAGGTATTACTGATGAATTTCACTAATAATTACAAAGTTATATAGCCAAACAAATTATGTTATGCTCATAAATAAAAGTAGAAAGCTCCTTGATGTTGTTGAAAACATTTGAAATTCTGAAAACGTTTCATGGTGGACAGTTCGCCTAACCGTAAAACAAATGATGGTATGACCAGTACAAAATACAAATTATTTGTTTTTAAAAAACCAATTTTTGAGACTGCTTGCATATCACTCTCCTATAATCTCTTCCCTGAATGTTCCCCACCATTTTCACATACACTTCACATTTTTTTTCTGGACAGTTGGAACACCAAATGCCAAATATTTAAGTGCTGCTATCCACCATTCTCATTGTCTAAGAATGTCAATGGGATCTCAGTATGGCCAGGAAATATTATTATAAATAAAATTATTATAAATAACTTTCCTACTAGTGATTTAGAGTCATCCAACCATCATACCAAAACAACGTCATAAGAACACACTTTGTAGCTCCTCAACAATGTCTATGATGCCTATTAAACATGAAATCACTTGAGCAAATAGGGCTATTGTCCTCTGCCTATTAAAAATGTGTAAATATAAATTTAGTTCAGCAAATGACACATTCTTGTGCGTGATTTAATTGCTAAAGACAGAACTAGCTAGATTTAAGACTGTATGATCATTATTGCCATACGTGCATGGATTGGCTGTGATTATTCACTGTTCAGTAAGATACACATTTAGCATGTCCCAAAGCTCTTCCATTTGTGGAGTTCTGCAATTCCATTTTTTATTCTTTATTGCCCTAAGCAGTTCTTGGATTCCTAATTGTCTGAATTGTCAGAACATTTACAAGAACTGAATTACAATATGGAAATCAGCATCTAAAGAGTCTTATACTGAATAAAATGTTATGCTAATAAAAATGGCTGTAAATAGTCAGAGCTTTAGGCACTAATTTTCCTAATTCCTGAATACTGAATTCAGTTAACCACTGAACTCCAGAATGTATTTTCATTTGGGAACAGGTCAGAGGTGGGATTCACTTACCTTCCCTACCGGTTTGCAAATGTGAGCGCACGCTCCACCTTCCAAGCATTTTCAGCCTTCCGTGCATGCTCTTTATTTGTGCGTGTGCCTTCTGAGCATGTGCACAGCCTCCAAAACGTGGTGAAATTACGTCTGGGCGGGTCATACCACAGTCGCCACTACTGATTCATCTGAACCGGACAGAACTAGCTGAATCCCACCACTGGAACAGGTCACCCTTTGGGGACAATGGCTGGTTATCTACATTAACAATGATACCTCATCTTTTCCAAGTTCTTATTTTCCCTGGGCAATATTACCTCTGCTGACTACAGTATTTGTCCTAGAACTATACACTACCCTTTCTTTTATGCATTGGTTGCCAGCATATTCAGTTGGCTCAGTCATCCATTACAGCATCACTGGTTGAATATTGGACCAACCATCATAACAATAACCTCTTGATGCAAGGGAATCAAGAGCAACAGGCCTGAATTTTTCTGTATATTGCAACTGCAGTGAAGAAAAAGCAATAGGTTAGGGCATAAGCATAAGTGAGATCCTGGTGACTGGACTAGGATGTGATTGTGAAGGAAGCTGAGAAAGTGTTCTTTAATTTATTCCATTTAATTGGGAGGTCTACAGCATACAATTTTTTCCCCTCTCACAGGCTGATTATGGGGGAGTATGGAAGTTCCTTTGACCAATTCACAGCTGCAACTGTTTGTATCCCATCCCAATACTTTTTCAATTTCTTTTTTATTTTTTCCAGACGACTTTAAGAAACTGCAAAATGGCAATATCACTCTCTAGGCGCCTAGCTTCCAGTGAACTCCAGCTGGTCTTTGTCATGAGATTCTTGATATTGCCAGGAGTTGTGTTCTTGGCCTCGTCACCGATGAAAAGGTTGTAGCAATGATAGGTAGCAAAAATACTTTGCAATGTTAGGAAGCCATGAAAAGTGTCATACCACTGGTTCCACATTCAAATTGCAGGAAAAAGTACTAAACAACTGATTCAAAATTCAAGATGGATATCAAGTAATCTAGACAGGTGTAAGTTTGGTGGCTTCTTGTGAGATATAGACCATCAGGATAGCACTAAGTGGGCACCATGGAAATATGCCATGGTGCAACGCGGAAGGATCAACATGCAAGTGTTCAAGCACTCACAATCAGTTTCATTTGTAGAAAAATGGCTCTACTCCTCTCATGGAGGAAACGAGGCTGGCACTCAATACCAACCATCAGAGAACTGCCACCATTTCAAAAGCAGTAACAGTCAGGATGGTAAGCAGTCATCACTCTTGAGCTACTTCCAAGGACTTGCTTCTGGCTGCAGTTATTAGAAGTACACTGAGAGCCTCAGTTGGCAACGGAGCAAACACTAAGATGGAAGCCATGGTAGCAGCACTTGTATTCTGTCCTGCCAGGTGCAGGATTTTTGAACAGTCAAGTTTTGGCATGAACACATTATGGCTGCACCCTGCATGTTGGATCCCTGCCAGTCAGTGGTGGTGGATATATCTGGCACAGGACCACTAGTAGAAAGAGGTGATGTTTAGGGCCAGCAATGATTACTGCTGCCTTGCCAACTTCTAGAAGACACAGGCAGCCTTGTTTGAAATTGCTCAACATGTCAAAAATCTGTGACCATACCTTAACAGCAGGATAAAATACTGCAGCCAGCAATACTTATAGGGGGCCATCCCAGTTTGCTGTTGGCAACACAGCCCATGGATTGTGAATTGGTAATAGTTTATTAATTCAATCTAGGACTAACAATGGTATCTGAGAGAGATTTTTGTGGAAGTTTATCTGGCTGTTGAGCACATTTTTATCAACGCAAAGATCATTCTTGAAAATTACCACAAAGTAGGCCTAAGAATTAACTCTTTCTTGAACTTGAGTGTAGATATTGTGTGGTATGGTAATTCACCAACTCTTCACATAATGGTTGATTGGTAGTCCAGGGCCACTAAAGAACACCATATCAGCTAAAATGGAGTGAGTTGCAAATTTTACTTTGTACATCTCTCTTGTCATTCTTCAGAACTTGGCAAAACTTGGATAGGAAGATTTGTGTTATGCCACTAATGAAGGAGGACAGAAAAGGTCAGCTGGCTGTTCTGGGAATGGAAATCGAAAGAATGTTCAGGTAGTGGATGTCTCTTGTGCCTGCTGAAAACATTGTGCAAGGTTCAGTCTGCAGCAGTAGAAAGGTGATTCATGCACCAGAATGGGATTAAATACCTGGTCAAACATTCTTCCCTCATCCTGACTTTAGCCATACGGCAGCATGCCAGCAAAAAGACCAAATTAGCAGCATAGCAAGTCCTAATGTTCCATGCATACCAGCAGGATCCTATATAGGGACCACAGTGTGACATGAAAATAAAAAATAGGTAGGAACACGTCACTATGGGAATAAAAGGATGGACAGCAAAATAAAAGATTTTTCCATAAGCACAGTGAAAGTGCTGGATGTTACATGGAACTGTGAGCATGACATAAAATACTTCTTCTTTTTCTTCAAGTACAACTTCATGGCTGGAGTTATGTGAATGCTGCTAAATGTTGACTAAAATTTGGCCATGAAATAAAGTTCAGAGTTCAGTGATCTGGTCTTCTGTTTGTAGGAGGAACTAAAAATGATAGCAGAGGGTGAAATGGACGACCAACCCTCAGGCAGTGGGTGAGGTTTTCTGAATCTTATTGGGCTGCCTTGAAGGAGATGGTAGCATCAGGCAATGATTTCCAGGACAATGGTGTAGACCTGGACAGCCAGAGGAGACTACTAAAAGCCCGTGTCAAAATGATGAACCTGATGATACTTGCAGAATTCAAGTAAGAGCAGAAAAATTGTGCCTTGACCTGTAGGAACACTGTTTAGTTAGGTATGATTGCCTCCAGCACTCTACAACTCTCTGGGTGGACGAGCAAGCAAGCAGTACAGTAATGGATATCTCTCTTATGTTCCCTTATAAGTCTAAAGTAACCCATTTTGATCCTTTATATTCTTTTCCTCCTGCTCTCTAGTTTCTACTAAGTCCCTGGTGAAAGACAATTGTCCTCATTATTGCACAGCATATAAACTGTTCCTGGAGATGCCTGGAGCTTCACCATTCCCATACTGGTGGTAACTGGTATACTGTCCTTGTAATTAGGAGGAAAGCTAAATTTTTTTTTTAATTTTTTTTTTAAAATTTGATTTATATGCCGCCCTTCTCCGGAGACTCAGGGCGGCTTACAGTGCGTTAAGCAATAGCCTTCATCCTTTTGTATATTTATACAAAGTCAGCTTATTGCCCCCACAAACTGGGTCCTCATTTAACCTACCTTAGAAAGGATGGAAGGCTGAGTCAACCTTGAGCCTTGGAGAGATTCGAACCAGCAGTAAATTGCAGGCAGCTGTGTTAATAACAGGGTGCTTTAAACCACTGTAGTACCAAGGCTCTGTCTCTTTTCTCCTGCTTCCAGAAATTGACAACTTTTGCAACTGTTTGCCAGTGGTTTTGCAAACAGCAAACAAGTTTCTAATTACAGCCAAAAGCATTCACTAGGTGTCAAACTGGAAGTCTGCAGGCCTGATGTGTCACATGCAGGCCACGCCCATCCCAGCTCTGTGAAGGGAAAAACATTGCAAAATGTCATGTGATGGCAACGTGACGCCAATGTGATGCCATGAGTTTGACACCCGTGCACTAGAGGATGGAAGAAGCCATTTCAGGCCTTTGATGCTGTCTTCCATAGAAATCCAACAGCCAGATGGAAACCTGCTTCCTCATACAAAGAAAGCTGTGGGATGGGGAATCATAAAATAGGTAGCATTTTTTTCTGTATCATTCAAACAGTACATGTCTTCCCTCTGTAATCTTATTGAAGTTCCCACTGTTATGTGAAGGTGAAGTTCTAGCCATCTCCAGAAAGTGCAGAGATCTTCCAGTCTTTCTCCCTGGTACTTGGCTGCAGTTCAGCTGCTCCAGTATAAACCCAGTTGGAAGAGTTGTTGGAATCCAGAAAAGCCTAGATAGATTCAACTTCAAAGAGGCAGTTTGAAATTGTTTCAGACGCATGAAGCTAAAAGAACAAAGGAGAAAGGCTCCACAGTGTGTATGGCAAAACGAGGGGAGTGAGGTGGCACAGGTGACAGAAAGGAAAGGTCTATCAAGAAACCAACGTGCCCTGCCCTAGGAGGAAAAAACAATTGGCATTTCCTCTCCCAGCATCAATTGAGGCCGCATAGCTCCCAGCGACCGGTAAGATCCCACAGAGTTGGTCTCTTCTGGGTCCCGTCAGCTAAACAATGCCGGCTGGCGGGCCCACAGGGGAGGGCCTTCTCTGTGGCTGCCCCAGCTCTCTGGAACCAGTTACCTCCTGAGGTCCGGACCACCCACACCCTATTAGCCTTCCGAAAAGTGGTGAAGACCCAGCTATTCCGGCAGGCCTGGGGCTGTTTATCTCGCTCTTGTGATCTGGCGAGATCCGGCCATGAATGGCGTGAATGAGTTTTTAATGTTTTTAATGTTTAAATGTTTTTTTATAATGATTTTTTAAACTGTATTGTGAGCCGCCCTGAGTCTTCGGACAGGGGCGGCATATAAATTGAATTAATTAAATTAAATTAAAATTAATTAAATTTGAAATTCACCAAATTAGAATCCCATTCAGAGCAAAAACAAACAAACAAAAAAAAAAACAACCCAGAAAATCCCCAAAACCAAGCACTATGCTGCCCTATGAAAATTCCCTCTCAGCAAGGGAGTTACTGGTTAAACTACACTGCTCCTCTTCTCTTGTTGTCATGGGGCTCCCCTTTTCCAAAACTGTCCAGAAAGCGGCCCAGCGGGTCCTGTCCATTTAAGTACTTTTGCTGAAGATGCGGAAGGAAAGGGTTAAAAAAAAATTTTTTTTTTCTACTGGTTGCCCCGGGGAGGCCCGTTTGCAATTGCTGCTCTTTTTCTGTCGGCACCACTTTTGTTATTTTAGGTTGAATGAAGCATTCCTTTTCCCCTCCCCTTCGGGGCAGCTCCTTTGAACCCTAAGCAGATTAACTGAAGGACAGGGCGAGGAGGTGCCTTCCGGGGAAGAGATTTGGCTCCAAAATAGGACGCTAAGCGCCTTTCGCCTGTGCCCTTAATTTGATTACCGAGGCAGCGCTAGAGCACCAGGCGGTACCGGCCGAGGCGGGCTGCGGCTGGCTGCTTTTTTCCCTCTCTCTGTCTCGGGAGGGGAGGCAACAGCCGGGCGGCCAAACGAGGAGTCACCAAAGCGACCGTGCAAAAAAAATGGAAGCGCCCGAGAAGCCGTGAGAGGAAAAGGAACGCCTTTTTTTCTTTTTCTTTTTTAATCAAGACCCAGCTTTGCCTTCGTTTCCATGACAGTTATTAGGTAACAGAGACATTGAATTGTCTCCCACAATGCTCTGGAGGAAGGGGTGGGGGGCGGGGAAGAGGCTGCTCCAGTGACAAAGCTTGCGGAGTTCCCGACTCGCAGGAACTCTCTTGCCTCTTCGGAGAATTTCAAACTCCTGGAATATTCTGCCTTTTCTCGGCCGCCTCTTTCTGCGCTCTGCCTGAAAGTCACGGGCAGGGCTGCTGCTGCTGCTGCTTGCTTGCTTTTCTCTTCCCCTCCACCCAGCCCTCTTTCAAAGGAAATCTTCCGAATCGCTCTTTCGCTTTTTCGCAAGGCACAGGCTCCGGCCACGCGAGGATATGAACAATTTTCCAGGTGGGCTACTCAGAGGGAGCGAAGCTGAAAGGCGTCCAATCAGGCTTAGGCAACCCGCAGCCTGGTCCAAATGCCTCTCCGGCGGATCTCGGTAATTCCAGCGCAAGAGACGACCAGCAATGGGAGAAGTTCCATAGGTAGAAACAAAGAGAAGAACAGGGAAGTCGAGGTAAGAGGAGGGAGGGAGCCTTGGTTTTTCCTTGAGTGACAAATTATGACAAATAATGGTGGGAAGGGCGAGGGAGGAGGTGGAAATATCCCTGTTTGTTCACCAGGAAGAATAAGGATGGGGAATATCCCTTCTATCCAGTATATGGTTGCAAGTTGAAATGCTCTCTTTGGGTGCTTTCCTAATAGAGGCTTCTCATATGCAAACTCCTTCGCGCCCCCCCCCCCACATTTGGGAAGCAATAAGCACTTGTGTAGGGGACAACACTAAAAAAAAATGTGAATTGTCAGCTTTGTACATTTTGAAAGGGCACTTTTGCAGGAAGGGGGTGGGGAGGCACAGAAGAAGAAACACAGTCCATTGATTCTGCAAACAATAGAGACTGTTCTTTCTGTCTTTTCAGACGGCATGCTAAAAGTCAACCAAGCATCTTCTTCATAGACTATGGGGGAAATGTCTCAAAAGAGAATTGTATCAAAACATCTTCATGCCATGTATAGGCATTCAGACAGTAATAATAGCATCAGTCTACCAAATTTTCTGAAATACACAATTTATTATTTCTTCTGAGTTGCCCTTGTTTTTCATCCAATTGTTTCTTTTCTTTTAGAGAAAAAAAGACAAAAAAATCCCCAAACCCTATCCTGTCACTGTTTATTAGGATATTTTAGAGATCTAAGTATCTAGCATCCTATACATTATATTTATAAAGAAAGGAAGCATGTTTTGTAGCAACGATCTTGGTTTATCTAAGAAAAATAAATGCTATAAATGTGGTTCAGGCTGAAGGCTTTAATACTATGTGGAGAAGAAGCTGCTTGTTTTTTTAAAATTATGCTGTCTTGTAAACGTTCCTAATTGACCTTTAACATACATTTTCAATTGTGAATGAACGTGACTGAGAACAAAACAAATGGGGATATTTAATAGAGAAAGATTTCCTGCATTTTCTATTGGTGTCCTATTATAACTCTTTTTCATAGTTTATATGATTTCCAGAAGCAATTTATGCACTAGTATAAAATAGCAGGTGATTTACTGACCCCTGACTTAAATTTTGTCATCTGCCAGTTGGCTTGTTACTAATGTAGAGATTATGAGTCCCATTTTCAGCTACAAATATTCTTATGTTTCTATAAAAAAAAAAGCTGTTTTCCCCAGATAGACCAGGTGTGGTCATGATATTAAAAAAGTACTGATGATTGTAAAGTATCATATTAGAGTTTCACTTACTGAGAAGCAACTGAAAATCAACAAGGGAAAGGGTGTCTAAGAAAGAAGCCATTAATAAAACAATTATACAGATTTTATCCTGATTGAATAAAAAGTTAATTTCTTACCGTATATTTACATAGGTAATATGTAAATACAAATTACATAAGTAATTTGATACCCATAAACTCTGTATGAGGTTCACAAAATTAGTATTGATCAAAATCCATTATGGAACACTAGAACATTCCTCAAAAGTTTTTCCTTATTATTTTATTTTGAAAGGAACGTTTAATTTGGGAATATTTATTTCGGGAAGCTTGAGCTGCTTGTATACATATACAAAACACATATACTGTATGATCTCATGGTGGGACAACAGAAATAGTTCAGGAAGATTTAGAAATATAATACAATAAAACATTGAAAATTAATTTTCTTCTTTTTTGTAGGAATGACAAGTTTTGATAAACTTCATCAATAAAAAAAATGTGTGGCAAGGCTGTCATATGCTATTTTGAATTTCTTACCTGTTCAATTGTTTACCCACTGCACTACAACGATGCCTGTACAATATCAGTAAGAATAGAGAATTCTTTGTATTTTCAGTCTAGAATTAAGTTTAGTTCAAGAATATAAAAAGCCTTTATACATCCTTTATTTTAATAGATGCCAAAATCTTGACTCCCACATTTTCAGAGAATTAGCCCCTTTCTACCCTCAAAGACAAAGAAATCATCTTCAAGCTATATTATACTTTGCCTTACACAATTTTCTAAGCTGCACCTCAGTTTATTCTTTATGCTTGCAGATTTAGAGTCTGTTTTTATGCTGTCTCATACAAAGAAGTATATTTAACAAATCATTGCATTTTAACTGTGTTAGAGAATGCTTAAATAAAATTATGTGCTTTTATTTTAATATAGGACTGTAACTGGAAATTGATGAGTTGCTTCATTCCTTACCCCTCAAACTCTTGTCAGACTATGCTTGAGGCTATATAGTTCAAGATCCATTTTCTTCACTGTCCCAAAGGTGCTTTTTCAAAAGGCAACTGGACTTTCTTGGGTTTATTTCCCTTGAAGATAGTTTGGTCATCATCCAAGAAGCTGCTTCAGTTCTGACTTTATGGTGGAAGATAGAAGGATTTATGTTCCTCATTTATAAATCCTTCCATCCTCCACCATTCAGTCAGAACTGAAAAAGTGATGAGAAGCTAAATGTTTTCAAGGAAAAACAAGAAAGTCCAGTTGCCTTTTGAAAAAGCACCTTTAGGACAACTATGACCTGGATGACTGAGAATCTCCATAGACATTTTTTTTCAACGTCTTTCTTTATTTGGATGACATTAGTAGATTCTGGCTGCACCAATTTAGAACACTGTTTTTTCATTGGCATAAATGATCTCATAGTCATTTTTCTGTTTGACATTTTCATAGTTTTAAAATATATATCATAATAAGGGAATACATTCCTGTTATTCCTGTCTTTAAGTGAAAACCTAATCTAGGTTTTGCTTTCTAATGGCTCTTAAACTTTTGTCATCAGGAAATTCTTTCCACATAAATTTGTCTTCCAAAGAAATCTTTTACACTGAAAATTCTTAGATTATGCTCTAAACTGCTTTCTCTAACTTGATGTCATCAAAATATATTAAACTCTCAGTCAGCATAGACCTGGATTATGAAAATTGTACAGTAGAGAAGCTCAAGCCTGGGGAAATTTCATATCCCCAAATCAAAGACATTTGCTTACTTTCTTGAGAATGTTGGAAAGCCTAATGGAACTTACTCTGATCTGAAGAAATTGAGAATAAAAATTATAATTTGTGTTTCCCTGAAGGATAGATTGCTTTCTTGAAAAACTTTTGTCTGAAATTAAAAATCTTTTCTTTGAGAACCTCCTGGTAAGTTTCCTCTAAATCTCTTTGAAACCTTCCCCCACTAGTTTTCCATCTTTGCTATGCAGTCTTCCGCTTATCCTAAACATAATCATTTTAACAATTTGATACTCAAAATACTTGTGCTTAACTTATTTAAGGAACACTTACGTTTGATTGCATATTCTCTCTCTCTTGGTTCTTTCACTCTTTCCCTCCCCCTCCATGTGTTTGTGTGTGTTTGTATATACATGCTGTTTATTATTCTTGCAAAATGTAGAACATTCTTTGATGGAGCTGAAGTAAGAAAATATTAATTGCTGCTCTTTGGTTTATGATGAACTGCAGCATTTTTTCCTAACTTCTTGGCTTAATAATGAGACCAAACATCAATTACTGTAGATTGAACACTTTAAAGTGCCTTTTGAAAAGTAAATGATATATATTCCAGTACATGAATATTAATAAAATTCACCAGTGTGAATAATTCAATGATGTAGTTTGAATATGAAATACTGATTGGAAAGTTTGTAGGTCTTACTAGGCTGAAGACTATACAAGACCTATTTAGCCCTCAAAACTATGGCTGTTCATTTATATTTTGCAATTGGAACTTGGTGACTGAAAATTAAATTTCTCAAAATTTAGCAGAAGAGATTATACTTCAAGAATTCTGTAATTTACCTACCTAGCGTACAGAAAGAAATACAGAAAGAAAAGTCATAAAGTGGGTTGAGAGTCATTGTCTCTCATCTTAACTTGCCAGATGGAATTGCATTGAGTCAAGTATTAGTACTCAAAAGGTTACATAATGTAGGAAAAATTATATTTAAGGTGCATGATCAATGGTTTGTTTAGCTTTCCCAGCATATACCATTTAAGATTTGTTGCCCTTTTCAACAGTTACTGAAAGTATGGTGAAGAAAGTTTTGAGACTTAAAAAGAAGTACATGTCTGAAATATCTTGGGTGATATAATAAATATGATAAAACATTTGGAAAATAGTCTTACTCTTTTCATTTGATAGAATAATTCTGAAGGAGTCATATAAGATCTGGATTGATTTGAAGAACAGCAAACTTTAAGTGAAATATGTAGCTTAATTTACATCAAAAGAATTTGAAATGTTATCTAATTAGAAATAAATATATTGAATTGTTCATTTAAAAGTTTAGTTTTTAAAATCAGAAATATATTAAATTTTTCATAACTTACTACACACCAATATGAATAATTTCAGCACATTGGACAGTTATCAAGGTTTATTATGTATTGCATTGGTCCCTATTGGGGTGTAATATTTCAAGGTTATAATATTTAAAATTTTGGTAAGCTTTTATTTATGAAAAAATCCATAGATAAAAAAGATGAATACGGGAAGAAGGAACATTTCAAATTACTACAATTATTGAGAAAAGTATTTCATGAAAGTAGTTTATCTCAGAGCACAATTTGGAAAATAATTGTTTTTAAGGGAAGACACTGGACTGATTTGCTATATATCACATGTGACAGAAGGTCACATGTGACCTTCAAACGTGACAGAAAGTCCTCAGCATTTTCTGATAATTATATAAAATTTGAGAAACTTTCCTACAGTTCCATCATGGTGCTAATCAATGCTAGAGAGCTTCCAAAAATATATATTTCTGTTCCATGCTCTTCTGAGGAGGGGAAAAAAAGATCCAGACAACTTTTAAAAAAAAAATTATTGTCTTGACTTTCGACTGTTGTAGATATTATATGACCTTCTCATAAGTCTGTCAGGCTTTTTGCCTCTTAAGTTTTAGGATAAACAACATTGATTCTATTTACTCTTAGGTCTTTGTGTCTTATATTTAATTGGTGAATTTGTTCCAGTGCAATAACTGTTATGCAAAAGATGGTAGAACACAATTGTTGAACAGTATGACATTAATTTTTGCTAATGTCCTGTTTAGGTAATTTGAGCTGATGCAGGTGGTTAAAAGTAGCACTAATAGTGCCTTTTTTTTGGGTAGATTCTTGGTTGCTCATTTTCACATTAGATACTTTAGTGCATGTAATTACTTAGTCTCTTAATAAAGACATCAAGATCTGTGTTCGTTTTGTATATGTTTATTATAAGGTTTAAATAGTCAGTATAGCCACTATGTAAAAATTACTACAATTTTGCAGTCAGCTGCACAACTTGTATAGAAAGAAAAATAAACATCCATCCATTCCATCATTATATTATCCCAGGCAATATAAAGCAAAACCATTTATTCATAATGTTCACACAAGGAAGTCCAGAGGGAAGATACAAAGTCTTCAGTGAATATCTAAAGGACACTGCTTTAAAAGGGGTAAATATTCCAGACAGAAAGGAAATAGTCACAAGGACACTCAATTTCTAATCTATGGAAACTGAACATCTGCATTGATTAAAGGAGAATTTATACTAATTTGTTTTTAAAAACTAAAGAGTTAGTTTTTGACCAAGTTGTTGTAGGTCATGCTCATAGAAAAAGTTGTACATTGTTTTAGATATTAGCTATAAAAACTGCACATTTGGATACATATGTCTCCAAAACTGCATTTTGATAAACAAAATAGAATATTACAGAGACAGTTTGGTCCCGGGATTAAGATGCTGGTCTAGAAACTCTAGTGAGACTGAGTTCTAGACTTCCCTTAGGCATGAAAACCAGCTGGGTGACTTTGGCCAAATTATAAAAGGTTAATAATGGGAAAAAATATTCACAATGCTGGCAGATGACTACAGAATATATTAGATGATTATAATGGTGAATAAAAATTGTAATGGTAATAATGTGACAAACTGTTGGCTCCTTGTGTGTTTTCAAATTCTTATTTTAGACTGTCAATCAGAGTACATGTAGTAGATCTAAGGCTCTTAGCAAATAAGATTTATACAAGAGACAGAATGTGTCGGTGTCCTGGTCCCAGATTTCTTTGAGCCTTATGTCATCTTCTTATCTTCTTTCACAGTTTACAGCCTTCTATAACCTTGAAGGCTGTCTACATACATAGGGTCTCCATAAAAAGATTCTGAATTGTTGGATAGTCTCATTGGTACAGATATTTTCCACTGGACACACTCACCTTTTTAAAATGGAGAACTGTATGAGGAGAATAAACTTCACAGATTGGCTGGACATGATTGAATCCTAAACATAATTACTTGAGAGTAACTCAAAGGGTTTCTTTTGTCCTTGTAGACCCATAGGCTTATAGGATGGTCTACATACTAAAACTTTTTAGTACAGCAGCATCCTATGAATTCTTTAATGAAACATTAAATTCAACAGAACTTAATATAGAGTTAAGAATAACTGAGTCCAGATTTCCATGAACAATTTCCGTTTCTCATCCTTCCCCTTCACGTATAATTTCTCCTTCTCTTCAAAAGTGTATACATACTTATATGAAAACAATTTGTGAGAAAACAACTGCGATTTGGACAGATTGGATATCAGTGATTTCTAAAATTGGGTACTTAATTTATAGTAAAATATTTTCAGTCACTAGTAATTGAACTTTTTATTCTGCCTGGTTTTGCCCTTTTTTTGGTTGGAGGCTCTGACCTATTTTTGTTTTCAAGAAAGTGAATAAGAAAGTACACAGAAACATTACTTTATAGACACAAACACTGAGGTAACCAAAATTGTACTCAATGCATTTGACCTGTTAGTCATTTTCTGTTTGGTCATTACATACATTGTAAATTTAGGATTAAGATTCTATCATTTGTTGATAAGAATAATCAGATAGACTACTTATGGTAAGGTTCAATTTATGCATTAGCTCAGGTATGGTTTGTATTTAGAATATCTTTGAAAGTGGATATAGAGAAAAGTTGATAACTGATGGTTTCAGTTGGAACTGAATGTTTCCAAAAAGATTTGTAAAATAAGAGTCCAAAATGTGAAGAAATGCAACACTATTTTGTTATTGAATAAAGTACCTACACCTTTTTTCAGGAATCGCAAAAGCTTACACAAAAGAATTTACCTCTTACCTTCCTCAATCCACAAAAAAGTTTGATTTTATCCACTCTAAATATATTCTGTGGTTTGCAAAATTGTACTAAGGATTGATCTTGTACACGGGCCCATTGATGGTTCACCTTACAATAGCTTGAGAGGCTTAATGGTTTTCAATTGGATTTTTGCATTTGTGCATTTGAATTCAAATAATTTTGGACAATTCGACCTTAGAGGGCGTATTTGTATACTTATGGTCTAAGAGATATAAGGGCATATAAACAGGGGAACAAAAGATATTGCAGCTGTGGAAATCACACATATCTCGTATTGTGTTGGCATTGCACAGCATGATGGTCTATTTTGTTACAGTATTTTTCTACATTGTTGTATATGGTACACAATAATGAGTATTAACAAGAATCAATAAAACTTATACTGTACAACTGTACTATTACTTTGGATACAACATCCAAAGGTGCTTTGAAGATGGCAGAAGCATGAATATAGCATCTATTTGGAGCATTATAAAGTAGCCATGTATTTTCTGAAATGAAATGGCAGCTGCGCTTGGCAGTCACATGATTCTGATGTAGCTTTATAATGATGTATCAGAGCAAAAGTCCAGAATTATATATTAGACATAGGCAAGATCAGATTCTTTTCTTCCAGGTTGTTCATCCTTTCATTTTTTTCCTTACTCATGTTAGTGTTATCACAGTTTTTAATTAAACTGCTTTTTGGTTACTGTCTGAATGGATTTCCTTTTTTAAAAAATAAATAATACCTTTTGGGTGTTAATTTTCTCCATTGATGTGCAATAATTTATCTATGAAGAATTTTTGAAACAGACTTTAAAAACTGCAATTTTAAATCTGCATCAGACAAAGTAAAACTTTAATCTTAATATGTTAAATTTAATTATTAGTTAGTTCCTTATCTTCCCAATAAACACTGTATTCTTGGTTAATTACATAGAATGTGGTGGCTAACACAAGTTGATGGCATGTGATCATCACCATCATAAGATTATAAGAATCTCTTGACAATATAGCACTATAATTTACTTATTTTGACATTGTACAGCCACAGTCCCCAATCTTTTGGGCACCAGGGACCGGTTCTGAGGAGACAGGCTTTTCTGCAGACCGAAGGGGGCGTCGTTTCATATTCTACCTGCATCCCGCGGATGGGTTTGCTTGTTTGCGTGGCCTGGTTTCTGGCATGCCATGGAGCAGTGCCGGTCCATCAACCCCTGTTGTACAGTCAATAATTTAGCATTTTTTAATTTTTGGAAACTTTTTACTATTCACATATATATCAAATTTTCAATATTTAAATAAAATGCCACTGAAATATCATCAACTCTATTGCATGTTTGTGAGATAAATGTTTCAATCCTATTAAGTCATCTTAATAATAGTGTTGGAAAAGTAATGTTATACATAAAAAGGTCGAAGAAAGGAAAAATCAGTGCACAGCAATTATCCTTGACTTCTACATTATTGTTGCAATTAATAACTAGAAATTGTTGCTTTAACACTTTTTCTTTGAATTTTCTGAATTTAGCAAAACATCTCTCATCCTGAGGGCCCATTTTAAATTAAAAAAAAATCACAGGAATTTTTAAATAGTTTGAACTTCCAAATGAAAGTTCTCAAATGGAGGTGCAAAATGTTCTTAAGGTGATATATCTTTGTTACTTTTAAAGTGAGAATAATTCTGCACAGTCTTTTTCCCACATTGTTTTTCTTAAAAAGAAAAGCTTTATAATATGCAGTAAGATTACTCAGTTGCTATTTCAGTGAGAATTGGTTTCTATTCTACTATTGCATTTGCAGCAAATGCTGCATAAAGCAAATTGTTTTTTGTATATAGACGTATCATAAAAGCAGCGTTTAGCAAGAGAAAGAGGCAAGAGAAGACCATGGGAGATTAAAATATCATAGCTGTTTCATCAAATAAGTGTGACTGTTCACTATTGACTTAGGGCCTCACTCTATATTACTTTCAGCAATTGATTTCTGAGTCCACAAAGGTAGAGAAATAGCAGACTGTGCATTGTAACTTGAAGACGTTCAAGATATAATTGGTTAACAAATTTAATAAGCCACAGTTTTAACATATAGCCATTATTCAATAAATTAAAGTGTACTTTCAACTTGAGAATTGATTGCCAGATACAAAGAGATTGTAAAAATGGTGCCACAAAAACAAGGACAAGTAGAGCTGTCTAATTATAATACTGGAAATGCTTATACATTGGAGAGCTTTGAAGCCTCTGCTTGCCCATTTAAATGGATAAATTTCAGTTATTCCTGTGCAAGGATAAAATCTACAGGGATGAGTAACAGAGAACATACTTGTTTGATATTTGTCCACAGTGACTTGTAAAATATTCATTTGATTCTCATTTGTAATCAAAATAGTTTTGAGTTGTGTGGTGTGTCAAAACAACTATAAAATCTCAGTAAAAGGTGCAACTGCTGTATGGAGTTGCTGAGAGGTAACATGTACTCTTCTGTAGGCCCCAAAGCACCTTTTCTCCTTTGAAGCAGAAGTGCTGCATAAGCTCTAAAATAAGTAAGAATAAGATAATATGAATCCCTTTAAATATCCTTTTTTCAAGCTACATAGTCTCCCTCCCACTACACAGTTGGAATTTAGTTGGAATTTCATGTTGCTTTGAGAATGAAGTGGGGAGAAAAATCCTATAACAGACGTCAAAATAGGCATATCTTAGTTAAGAAGTAAAGAATACTCTCTTAAAGCTTTTCCTAAATCCATCTGTTATATGATACAGAATAATTTGCTTTGGTGGTATTCAATTCCCCAAAAATGTTAAGTGTGGTCCAGGAGTGAAATCTACTTATCTTCCCTACCGGTTTGGAAGTGTGTGCGCTATTGTCACATCTGATTTTTGACCCTCTGCACATACGCAGAGGGTCAAAAATGGGTTACTTCCTGGTTAAAACCAGGAAGTAACGACATCAGGAAGGGTGGGCGGAGTCACGTGCTGCCGCTGCTACTGGTTCACCGAACCACACGCCGCTGGAGCAACCGGTGTGTGTGAGCCAGACAGACAGGATTTTTTTTCGAACCAGTTGATTTGTTAGGATTATTTTTAAGGTGAGATGATCAAGCAAAGAAATAGGGTAGCAATCTATCCCTGGAAAAGATATTTTCTCACATTTGAGAAAACATGGAATGTCTGAACAATGTTAATCTCTTCATTGTTGTTCGTTATTCTATCAGTGGGATTTGCTGTTATAATTAATCATGCGTTCCTGCCTTATTTAAAATACTTAGCACAACCAAGCTTCCTTTCTACCTGACAGGGTTGATCCCCTTTAAACTGCAATATTGCACTAATTTTCATCAGTTTAAACTGATTATACTATTCAAATTGATGAATAATTGATGGACCTTCTTTGGATGATTCATGATTCATTTTCTTTATTTAGACTTATTCTGTGACTCTGATCCTGAATTTATATTTTTATACTGTCTCCTGGATTTGTCTCTGGATTGCACTCCAGCTGAGGGCCCTTGGCAGGATGCTGTTCCTCTGTATCGGTCTGTGTATTGGAGATGCTTGCACAAGCTGTTGGAGAGCCACTTCTTAAAGCAACCTTCTGAACCTGCTAATTGGAGCAGAGAGGCATCCACATCTTTCAAAGGCTTGACTTTGACACTGATGCTTTTTCTTGGTCTTCTCAGTATGAAAGTACATGTACCCAAGGCATTGCTGCCTTGATTTGCTTTGATCCAATGGCATTCATGCTCAAGTAAAAAAAAAAACAGTAAAGTACTGTGAAGCAGCCAAGCTTATCCTTTGAAAATTGTGGCTGCCTCAAAGCTCTTGAGTAATCATTTTAAAGAATTGCTTTGAATGGTTTTCAGAAACCTACATTAAATACTGTATCTTGTTTCTAATATTTGCCATGGTCCCCATCCACATAGTGATGGACTGGACATGATTTACATGTTATATTTGTATATTTGCAGTTCAGATATCCATCCTTAATGAAGAGTAAATCACTTTGATTTCATGTTTCTTTTGGCGCAATGTTAAAAACAAGACAGATGATTACACTAAAATGTTTAATTAGCTACAGTGGTGTAAAATTATGCACAGCATACAAGCTGAGACCTTCCAAATTATAGTTTCCTTATAAAGTGTAAGATACACAGTGTATATTTATAAATTAAGAATTCTGTCACTGTTGTATAATTTGTAATTAACCATTTAAAAACTAGTATGAATTGTGACGCATGAATTTTTTGTTCTTTTTTTGTTTGAAGTCATTTGCTTTATATGTTTTGTTGCTTTGAAGTGCTTTATAAACTATATAATTATAAATTGCATGCCTTTCTATAAATGCTTTACTATAATGAGTCGTTACAATAAGGAAACCTAAAATACATATGTACTGTATAGGTAGTCTTCAACTTAATAGTTTGTTCAGTGATTGTTCAAAGTTAAAACGGTACTGAAAAAAGTGACTTGTGACCATTTCTCATACTTATAACCATTGCAACATTCCATGATCATGTGATCAAAATTCAGAGTTTGGCAACTGACTCATATATATGATGGTTGTGGGGTCCCAGGATCATATGTCCACCTTTTGCTACCTTCTCACAAGCAAAGTCAATGGGGAAATCAGATTCACTTAACAACCATGTCACTAATTTAACATTTGCAGTGATTCATTTAATAACTGTGGCAATAAAGGTTGTAAAATTGGGCAAAATTCACTTAAATTTCTCATTTAACAACATAAATTTTGGGCTGAATTGTAGTCATAAATTGAGGACTACCTGTACTTCATTCCCACATTAGCAAATAATAGTGAATGTATGGGGAGTAATAGAAATTGAAGAAATGACCTGGACTTTTTCCATATCATTCTTGTAGCTATCATTTTTAAACTCATTTTCAGGTCAGAAAATGTCAGATAAAGCTTACATCTCTTTCATAATATCTTTGAAACACGGTGTATCTCTAGAGGCAGACACTCTTAAAATCAACTTCTAAGTCCATTCTTCAAAAATATTCTTCAATATGCTCAGTGTTAAAATATTTTGCTTCATTCTGTATTAGTTAATGAAATGTGTTGTTCTCCTTCAATTGTAGTCTTTAATTCCTTCTGGTTCCCTCTAGTGGCCTTCAATCTCTCATACTATTTTTTTTAAGAGAATTCAAAACAAAAACATTTTCCACAGGAAGGATTCTTATAATTAAATCCAAAATCTTATTTCAAATCCATCTGGATTTTTAGTCCATTTTTAACTATCTGAAATAAAAGTTCTAATCTCTCTTTTGGTGTATATTCCAAAGAATTTTTTTGCTTAGTCCTTAAATTTGTATTTAAAATGTCTTTTGCTAAGGATTGAAGGAAATTTACCAGTGGTCTACAACATGTTGATCCACAACCTCATAACTGAAAATCAGTTAACAAGCAATTACTGAAAGTGATTAGAAAAGGAAGTATGCAAACCCAATATATTTTTGAAAGTGCTCAAAAGATGGTTATCTCCATGTTTCTCATACCTAAACTCACTGCCTTTTGGTCTCTGAACAGAAACTGTATGGTGCATTTGTGGGTTGTCTTAACTCTTTTCTTTGTCTGAAAAGGAATTATATACTTGCTGGCTCTTCATTCTGCTGTGATGGTTGAGTTTGCCTTTATCCATTTCTTCCTCATACGTTCCAATGTTACATTGGAGATACCAAAAACAATAAACAAACAAACAAACAAAACTGTGTGATGTCTTAATAATTAAATGGGATATAAAAATAAGAAACCAAGAAAGTGACTTTGATGATTTTCTTATATTGGATTTACAAAAGAAACTTGTTCAAGCTTTGAAGAATTTTCTGAGAAGGGGCAAAGAAAAAAAATGAAAAGAAATAAAGAACATTATTTGAAGACAATAAAGATTAGGATTGTTAAAAGTAAAAGGAAGGAATATAAAGCAGTTTTATTTGATCAAGGTTAAAATAGATATGTAAACATGTGAATTCACAGCTGCCAGTATTTAAGTTGGTGTTGGCCTTCATACACATTGAGTTCTTCCTGAGAAACAAGAATATCAAAATGTATCAGTGTAGTATATGTGTGAATCCAAGCACTGTGAACTTTATTTGGAAACTCTATCAATGTGCAAATTTTCTAAGTGCTGTCCAAGATATTTTGGTATTGCACCCAGTGTGTTGATCACCAGTGGGATCTCCACAGCGGGTTTATGCCATAATCTTTCAACTTTGATTTTCAGATCTTGATCCTTTAAAATAACAGAATAATAGAATTGGAAGTAACCTTGGAGGTCTTCTAGTCCAACTCCCTGCTCAAGAAGAAGCTCTATACCATTTCAGACAAATAGTTGTCCAATATCTTCTTAAAATCCTAGACTGTTGTAGCATCTACAACTTACTCTGGTGAGCCATTAGATTGACTAATTGTTCCAAATGACAGGAATTTTTTTCTTAGTTTCTTAATTTTCTATGTTGACAATATGTAAATTGGTTGTTTCCATTTACATCTTATTAATCAGAAGTTGATCTTTTGTATCTCTGCTTTTTCTTTCATTTCCTTTCTGTTCTACTGGAAGGATGTTATTTCCTTCTAAATAATCTTGGATAAATCCAATCAAATCTTTATTTACTTTGATGGAGAATTAGTTTGCGTCTCAGTATAAAGAAAGACAGCACAGCTGGAGATTTAGTGTTACAACTTTAACATTAGTATTGCTTAAACATTAGTATTGCTTAAAAATTTGGGTATTCCTGTAGTTCAGGCATGGGCAATTAATTTTCCCAAGGGGCCGCCTGAAAATCTGGGACTGTTCTGGAGGGCTGCCATCCTCTCATGCCACTGCCACTGCCGCCCTCATCCACCAGCCATTGCACGCCAGACAGGGACAGTCAAATGTGGCCTGTGGGCCATAAAATGCTCTGGTCTGCTGTAGCTGTACTACTCAATATTAAGGGCATGAAGGATGTTCACAGTGTATTCCATAAAGTTTTTAGTCTTCAAGCTGAAATACTGAAGAAATGATTGTTCATTTTCACCAACAAGCAAAGCCTCCCAAATACAGGTAGTCCTTATGACCACAATTGGTTAAGTCCTTATGACCACAATTGAAACATTGGTTAAGTAAATTTTCTCTATTTTATGACTTTTCTTGCCACCGTTGTTAAGTGAATCACTGAAGATGTTAAGTTAGGAACATGGATGTTAAATGAATCTGGCTTCCCCATTGACTTCGTTTGTCAGAAGGTCACCATGACCCCAGGACACTGCAACGGTCATAAATATGAGTCAGTTGCTAAGTGTCTGAATTTTGATCATGTGACCATGGGGAAGCTGCAACAGTCATAAATATAAAAAATGATCATAAGTCACTTTCTTCTGTGCTGTTGTAATTTCTAATGGTCATTAAGTGAACTGTTGTAAGTTGAAGACTACCTGTAATTAACTGATTATAATACAACAGGAAAAAAGCATCTTTCTGGATCTTCACTGTTCATATATATTTCTTTGGAACAGAAAGTTCATAATAAGTATATATTACCATTTTATTTCAGTCTTAAAGTAGTGGCAGTTACTGTAGCAGTATTCTGATCTTTCATATATGTATACTGTACATCAATTTCTTTAATATATTTTTAAATTTCTTTTATATTAATACTTTAAAGGTGCTTTTATAATGCAGTCCTACTTCTAGTTGGTCGCTTATAGGTTTGTACAAAATATGATTCATACTATGAGTACATTACGTAGCAGAGCATGTTACGTAGCAGAGCAGAGTCAGGTTTCACCTAATCTGTACTTGTACCTTTGCCTAGATGTAAAACCTTGCTTTTGTCCACATTAAGTTTCATGTTGTTGGATAGGACCCATTGTTCAAGTCTGTTAAGGTCTTTTTGGATCTTGAGCCTATCTTCTGGGCTATTGCCTATATCTGCAGGTTTGGTGTCATTTGCAAGTTTGATGAGTTCTCCTTCTGTTCCCTTATCTAAGTCATTTATGAAAATATTGAAGGAGTACTGGGCCTAAGATGGAACCTTGTAGTACCCCACTGCTTATTTTCATCCATGTAGACATAATACCATTAAGGACTACTCTTTGAGTATGGTTTGTCAGCCAATTACAAATCCATCTGGTGGTGATACTATCTATCCCACATTTTTCTAGTTTACCAAGAAGTAGGTTGTAGTCTACTTTGTCTAATGCCTTGCTGAAAGTCTAAGTATTCAATGTCCACAGCATTTCGCTGGTCTACTAATGTAGTCACTCTGTCAAAGAATGAAATAAGATAGGTTTGGCATGATCTGTTTTTAACAAGCCCATGCTGGATACTAGTTATAATTGTATTTGTTTCTAGATGTTCATAGATCTGTTTTTTGATTATTTTTTCCGGTGTCTTTCCCAGTATTGATGTTAAGCTGATTGGTTTGTAGTTTCCTGAGTCTGGTTTTTTCCTTTTCTTTTGAAGAGGGGGAACCATCAGCTCTTTTCCAATCCTCTGGTAGTTCCCCAGTGCTCCAAAAATTTTTATAGATAGAATACAATGGTTTTGAGATAACATTTGCCAACTTCTTCAGAACTCTGAAATGTAATCCATCAGGTCCTGGTGATTTATATTCATCAAGATCAGACAGGTGTTTTCTAACCATTTTCTTGGTTATTTTAACTTTTATTTCTAGTCTGTCTTTTACAGTTATGTGTTTGGGGGATTGGGCTATAGTTTCTTTTTGTGTGAAGACTGATGCAGAGAATGAGTTAAGCAGCTCTGCTTTCTCTCTACTGCCTGTTACTTCCTTACCATCTTCTCTTTTTAGTGGACTGTTTCCTTAACTATTTCCTTGTTATTTATATTTTGAAAGAAAGTTTTTAAAAATTATCTTCGACTTCTGTTGCAAGTCTTTGTTCATTCTGAGCCTTTGCTTTCCTGACTTCACCTTTGCAGATTCAGGCTATCTGCTGATATTCTGCCTTAGTTATGTGTCCCTCTTTCCATTTTTTGTACTTATGCTTTTTGTCTTTCAGTTTATCAGACAGATATTTGTGCAGTCATGCTGGCTTCCTTTTGGATTTCTTGTTTTTCTTTTTCAGTAAGAACTGAAAAAGAAAACTTGTAGACTGTTTAGAAAACTTCCAAGTACTTGTGCTGCATCCTCCCTTCCCATTTTAGCCTTTTCCACTGTACGGCACAGCAGAGTTGCCAATAAGGTCTCAACTTTTAAACAGGAGTAGAAGGAAACAGGAAACACATGTTTTGGAAGCTCTGCAGCCACCAGCAAACATAGTGAAGCAGATGAATAAAAGAAGGTATTTTTTTTCTTCAAAGGGAAACAACAGCCAGAATCCAAGAAAAAAAAATCATGTTTGCTTTTTCCAATTTACCCAACATGTTGGCCTTCCAAAAGATCCTTGAAACATAACTTGTCAACTAGTTTGGGGAGTCCATGGTTAAGTGCAACCTGTTAGATGATTGTATGAGAGTGAATGGAATGCACTCTGTATGTTTTCCTAAAATTCATTTGTTTTAATTTAAATTGGTTGCTTAATGGTTTATATATATATATAGGTGGTTTATAATGGTTTATATATTCTTGATTGTAGTATGTATAATCAAGTATGTACAACCACTTAGTAACTTTGTATGATTGGTGGCTATACAAATATGATTGATTAAATACATATTATCTTTTGGCATTGAATTTGACCTCTGGCTAGCCCTGTAGATTTCTACAATGTTAATATTATGTATAAAAAATTAATTGCAAAAATATAATTGTAATAGGTGGTACATGAAATAGGTGGATAGATAAAATACAGTTACTGACTTAAATGTTTCCTACCTTGTTCTCTAGAACTTTTGAGTTGCTGCTGCTGCTGAATTCTGGCAGCAAATAGTTTAGAAATGACCCTGCAGTTTCCTGTTTTTTATTTTTGTTCGGGCAAAAAGTCAAACCCACATGTGTAAACTTATCTTTAGTTATAAAAGATAAGAGAATATGTGTAGCTCAGGGTGGAGTCTGGAGTTCTCTAAGCTTGGTTTAGTTATTGCACACCAAAAATATTCAATTAAATACAAATTTCAGCTAAAAGAATGCAAATGACCAGCTGTCTGCAAGGAGTATAAATCCTTCCATTCCCCACCGTCCAGTCAGAGCTGAAGAAGCTTCTTGGATGAGAAGTGAAATGTCTTCAAAGAAAAACAAGAAAGTCCAGTTGCCTCTTGAAAAAGCACCTGTGAGACAGGTAACTAAGAATCTCTATAGACTTTCAGATGATAGTTTTTTAAAAGCTTATCCTCCAATTGGCAAAAGGCAAACCAGACTATGCATTTGGACAATGGTTGATGTATTCTAGAGGATGAACATGGGTTATGCAGGATGACAGCAGGTACTGCTGGTTAATGCTGCGCGTGCCACCTACAATTTTCCCAAAAAGTTTCCATTGCATACCACAATGACACAGATTTTGTGATAGCATAAATTGCTGTGGAATGTCAAATACACTTCAGTGGTCTCTCCCTAATTGAGCTTTACATCTTGGAAACCAACATCAGCAGGCTTGAATGAGTTACTTGGCTTCCTTTCTGTTGGAGCAATAGTTTTTCTAAGACAAAATGAACTTTAGATTTATTTCTGCTTTAATTATAAGGAAGCAAAATCATTCTGTACATTTGAGTTGAGAGGAAAAATATATAACATAAATCTGGCTCTAATTTTAGAAGGTTATTTTTAATACTAGCATCTTCATCACAGCATGGTGATTGAATAGAGCTGTTACCCCTTCCTCTTCCAGCAAACTAATGTGTAAATATATTTTTCAGGATGCTTGGGAACCAGGTTATCCTTAAAAAGGAAGAGCTGTTATAATTGGTTTTCAGTAACCTATTTACTGGAAATTAGATTACATGTAATTATCCCAGGGTGAAGTAACTCTTTATCCCCATTAATATACTTATCTAATACACATTTTAATACCATCTCTCAGTAATGTACTTTTGCATTCATTGAAATATAGGAGCACCTGTTATTGCTTTTGCATTTTGCTGGCTAAACTGACCTGAAGGCATGTGGCTTGCTGGAGGAAGAAGAATGAAATTCATGTCACTTTGTGTCAGCAGAATGAAATATGGGATGGAGTATGGATGCAATAAATCATATGCCAGCAGCCATAACCTAAATAAAAGACAACATAAAATTTGTGTAGCAGTGAAGAAGAAATCAAGCATCTGTGTAGATGGTAGAAGAGATAAGAATCCTATAACTACTTGTAACATAACTTCATAACATTCTTCCTGTGGTTTTTGCTAGATTTCACATAAGGTTTTTTCTGAAAATATTGGCACCTCTCATCAGAAAATGGTTTATTCCACAGTAGACTCTAAGATACAACTCACTTAAAGTGGACTGTATGTTACAAATAAGAATGAATCCATATACACAAAGAAAATTTTGAAAAATTTAGATGGATGCTTACATATTTGAAGAGATATTTAAATGTGTTTGTATATATGTATGTATTTCATGTATATATATGAAAATTTCTTGCTTAGCCTATTCCTATAGAAATATAGATGTTAACAGACTATTCCTTTCTCAATACCATCTTTTCAACTCATTTTCTTCTAGTTGGGAATGGTGAAGCTCTATTTCCAGATACAAATTGTGTTCCTGAATAATACATATAAGGTGAATCAGTAGGGTATTATTTTGCTATATGCTTGATTTTATTGAATTATTTTTGATTATACATACATGTGATGTATGTGTATGTGTGTGTGTGTATATATATATATACACTTACATAAACATATATATATATATATATATATATATATATATATATATATATATATATACAGTATGTATGCATATTTTGTATGGCATTGTGTGTGAATGTGGGATGAGTAGGAGACCTTTTTTACTGGTTTCACTGTGATGATACATAATTAAAATTGAAAGCTGAAGTGTCTTCCTAGGTTTTTCCTTGTTGTATGTGGCATCTACCTAACTCAAAGATTGAACACATTAAAATGCAAACCTGAATATTTCTATACTGAAATTCTGCCTGCTATGACATTTAAACCTAACAATACCAACCATATATATTAAAAATAAATTCAGTGAAATAGGATTTATTCAGTGTAGTTGCATTTACAGTAGGAGTTGAAGACTTGTGGCAAACACTTTGCTCTTTGGCAGAAAATTTAAAAAATAATCAATTTATACAATAGTATCATCCTCAGGTTGGAGTTAGAATTAAATTCAGAAATAATGTTGAGCAATTTGAGCTACAGACTACAGAATGATTAAATTGCTGGTATTATGATTACTAATTTACATATTTTTTTTAATTCCCCACTTTTGATTTTTCCCCTTCATATGATCTGTCTACTTTTGTTTTCACTATGTTCTTCAAATTCAGGGAGAGTAGTTTATAGCAGCTTTCTTGTTCTCAAATATTTTCATTTCATGATTCTTTGATAAGGCATATTCATGTATAATGCTCTTCATTTAGAGTTTTCCGTCATTTTCTAGATATGTGGTAAAAATACACTCATTTTCATCATTAGTTTTATTCTTTATTCTAAGGATTAAATAATTTGCACTGGAATGGTATGCAACCAATTCTCTTTTTGTGGTAGAGCATTTGTAGAGATTCTTTAAAGTTGACTTACTTAGATGCTGGTCTTTTCTGTTGCATAATTTTTAATTTATTTAAACTTATTAATTTTATGCATGTAGAAAACTTCTACATGCATAAAGGCTAGATGAATAACAACAGCAATAACAATTTCAATTCTATGTAAAAATCTACAAAACTGTTTTATAAATTATACAAAGTTTATAAAAATTAAATGCAAAATCATTCATGTTAACTACTGAAAATTTTACTGATTTTTAAATACTTAAAAATCTAAGGAAAAATATGCTTTATGTTTAACTAATCTTAAGGAATAAAGTTTTTTTTAGCACCTAATTCTTATATATATTGTTTAAAAGTAATTATTGCTCTCAAAACTCTTTTCTGTGCTTCTAAAATATTTTGCATAAAGATCAGTTTTAGAAGCCAAGAGTACTTTTATTAATTGGAAATTGTTTCTCATTAATTCAGTGTGCTTATAATGTAAACTTTATTTTATGAAAAATGAACAATACTTTCCAAATACCAAAGTGCGGTTTCCAACTGTGTTATCGTAGGGTGAACATAATATTTAAATGCTGTATATTTGCTGTAACTTTAATCTTAACACTATATTTTGATACTCCTTCCTTTTTTCTGGAAAAAGAAAATTCATTAATTTTTATATCACATTGCTACTTCAATAATGTGCCACTAAAAGCCTTTCTTAATGAGATAGGCCAGCTTTTTTCCATAACATCAGCCTAATTATCCTGTTTTGATATATATGCATTCAGTATAATGATGTCACTGAAACTTGTAATTATCTGGCTTGGATCACAAATTTTCTTAGCTTGTAAGCTTGGAAACAATTGAATTCAACATTATTTTTCTCAAAGTTGCTAACACGGCTTGAAAGGCAAAATGAGATTTAGTACATACACAGATAGGGAAGATGTATGTGGGTGCTTTTTATATTTATTTTTAGTACAGTTTCTATACCCAAGTAGTCCCAAAGGAAAGTTTTCAAGGGATTAGTGGACAAGCTCAATAAGATTCAACAAACCTATCTAGATAATTTTCTAAGCCAAAGAATAAATATGCAATGGTTTACATGACGGACACCGCAGATTCTATTTATATGCTGCACTTTGGTTTATGGTGAGAGAAAAGATTTCCTTATAAATCTGTTGTCATAAGTGCAAATCCTAGCATTCAGTGACCTATTTTCAGAATAAGCTAAGGGAATTCAATTGTATCAAAGAACAAACGGCCTTCACATAAATAAAACTTGCTACTTTTCTTAATATTTTTAAAAAAGAAAAACGAAAGTCCCAAGGCATGTTTTTGCACAAGACCCAAGGGGAACTATATTCAAATCATTTAATTATGAAGCTAATTAGATTATATGGGCCAATGACATCCTCTCTATCTAGAATCGTTTACATATATGTTATAAAAAGAATCCCTAAGATCCACAGGAAAACAATATAATAAAAAAATCAGTTAATCGTTTTTTTAAAAATAATGACTTTGTTTCACAACACTTTCCAAATTTACGCTTTGTTGGTAGCATAAGTAAATATTCATTGGGGTATGCATTAAATGAAAAAAAAAAGGCTCATTCCAGAATGATATACTTTATCTAGAACAATTAATCAGTGGAACTACTTGCCTCCAGAAGTTCAAACACTGGAACTTTTTAAGAAGAGATTGGACAACCATTTGTCTGAAATGGTGTAGGGTTTCCTGCCTGAGCAGGGGCTTAGACTATAAGACCTCCAAGTTCCTTCCAACTCTGTTATTCTATTCTATGTGATATATTTGGTCCAGCCAATACAGAGCCTGCACTTCCATTTATTTTTATTTTTTTTAGCTGCCAAAGGACAGAAAAATCATCAACAAAGAAGCCAAACCAACAGCATTTTCACACACAATCAGATTCTGTTAGCAGGCACTGCAGCTGCTGGTGCCACGCTGTGCCTGTCAGATTGCTCTTCAGTTTGACCCACTACTCATGATCATGAAACCATGTTGGCTAAGCTGCTATGCTTATTAGTGGTACGGATGTCTAAAGTGAATGCAATTTAAATCGAGCACTCTGCTACTAGCAGCAAACATTTGTTCCCTGAGTAATTTATACAGTTAGATTATTGTCTGCTTGATAAGGATGGTGGTACTAGAAATATGGTAGCAGGAACATCTGAAGAGACCCAAAGTGTGAAGGGGTAAAACCAGCACCGTTCTATTGCAATGAAAGCCCACCCTATTTTTATATGTGACATTGCACACATGCTCAAAGAGATGGACTCTGCAGAATGGTTTTGTAAGCTATTTTGTAAGCTATTTGGCAATCTTGCATCCTTCACCACGAAGAAGGATTGGTTGTGCAAAGCCATCATCTGCATTACAGATGACTTCAAACCTCCACCGACAACCAGCCCTTGAAAGCTGCTTTATGCACATGAAAGTAAATCTACGTGGTTTGAAGTGATTGTATGTTATATTACCTCCAGGCTTGCAGTGTTTTCTGATTCATGAAAATAAGCTGTCTGCTGGAATATTTGGCTTGCTGCCACCACCACCAGCAATGATGGCCTTAGATTCATACAGGATCACCGTTCCTGATCTCAGTACCTTGGTGGTTAATGGAAGGAACTAGGTTAACTCAGCAAAGAGTTCAAAAGTCCCTTCCGCAGCATTGTTCCTTTTCTTAGTTTCATCATAATGCCAGGTGACTGCACAACTCTGACTGCAGGTCCTATGTCATATTTTCTACTTCCATGACCAGTTTCATAAGCAGACAATTAGATATGCACATGAGTTTAACAAGCAATGCAAGCATCTACAGTGAGTCAAGCCCAGTCATAGCAATCCCCTGCCTTTATTTCTAAGTCTCTCATCAACAGCTGCCAGATGGTCAGTCCTTCATTGCTATACTCCAGCCCCTAAGGAATTCTGCCTAGCAACATAAGCATTAGCTGCATATCTTAAAGCTAATTTCTCTTGAAACATGTTTCATTCTGAGCATAGAACACTCAAAATTGTTCTTACTTGAACCATTTGGCACATCTCTGTTATTTGGCACATTTATTTTATATGCATACCACCTTTCTTCCTTCATGTCATAGATAAAATTTTGAACCAACTTTTTATTTGGAATTAGATCAGACTCCACACCAGTTAAATTCAGTAAATCAATCTTATTTCATACTCTCCAACCTTGTTTTACAGCCAGATATTAAACTGATTAATATCTGTCTTCCTATTGTTCATATTTTAAAATTACTTAATCATTTGTCAGATCTGGTCAAATCTCTGGTCAAGCCTTGGTACTACAGTGGTTTAAAGCACCCTGTTATTAACACAGCTGCCTGCAATTTACCGCTGGTTCGAATCTCTCCAAGGCTCAAGGTTGACTCAGCCTTCCATTCTTTCTAAGGTAGGTTAAATGAGGACCCAGTTTGTGGGGGCAATAAGCTGACTTTGTATAAATATACAAAAGTATGAAGGCTATTGCTGAATGCACTGTAAGCCGCCCTGAGTCTCCGGAGAAGGGCGGCATATAAATCAAATTAAAAAAAAAAAAATGTAGAGATGTGACTGCTGCTTACAATAGAAGACAGACATGTACTGACAGAGCTTGAGAAATTTCCTAAGAATAGCTATTGGATTTTCTTTTTCTGAGATCCCATTATAATTTCAAAAGCCAATTGCCATATTTCAGAAAGCTGAAATACATTTTGTTCTTTCAGTCCTTTGGAGCTTGGTTAATTAAAATTTTAAGTTAAGATAATTCAGCTACTTGATGTTTTGCATATGTTGTATAAGCTAATTTTAATGATTGACTTATACTTTTATAACAATTTCTGAACAATAGTTCTTCTATTATATAGCAGCACAAGGAGATCAAAATCTTTATTTCTATTATGGACCAGCATACAAGAAAAAGTTATACCCATTTCAATACAGGTAAATCCCTGGGTTAAGAACATTCCCTTTAGCGAATGTTCGAAGTTATGTGATAAGTGCCCTCTATCATTTATGAACAAGTGCCGAAATTATGAATATTGCATCTTCACAGCAGTTGTTCCCTCTTACGAACAACCACAGAGATTCTGCAACATTCGCCTTGCATATTCCCCTGCTCCTGGCCAGGTCTTCACAGACACTTCGCCTGTGGAGACTCACTTACCTTGCAAAGATCTCCTCTCTGTCGCGGTTTCTTTGCCTGCTTCATTGCTTCAAACTTTCGGTGCATTTATAGAGAACAGGCCTAAGGTTAAGGTGACCAGACGTCCCGCTTTTGGCGGGACAGTCCCGCTTTTGAGCAATTTGTCCCGCGTCCCACGGCGTTTTTAAAAAGTCCCGATTTTTCATTCTGCCTCCTGAATCCCCGCTGCTGGCTAGAGGGAAAAAACCTGTTTAAACTCTTGCCGCGGGGCTTCAAAGGGCCCACCTACGTTGATTAGCTCGGCTTCCCCCTCTCAGCTGATTTGCGCAGGGCTCTGCTCTTCCTAAATTGCTCCAGCAGTTTTTTTTTTCTCTTTGTGCAAACCAAGCTCAAAACGAAAGTGAAACTGGCTGTTGGCTTTGCTGTTTGCTTGCAATGTTGGAAAATTAGGCAGCAGATTTATTTTCCTTTTCCTCACCAAAAAAGGTAGGTGTAAACAATGGGAAATTATTTAGGGCAAAAGAGGAGAGTTCAAGATTTTAAAACACAAAAGAAAAAAAAGCTCTTTTTAACTAGGGAATTGTAATAATTGAGATACTATTAATTGTATACTGTGTTGAAAGCAGAAATGGTTAAGTTGTGGTTTGGAGGAATATATGGGGGAAATTATTTGGTTTATTATTATTGGTAAGTATAATTAATTGATTTGTAAGAAATTGGATTGCATGGAAATAATAGGAATATTCATGTTCATATTGATTAATATACAAAAAAGATAGTTATATAACTAATTGATTTATATTAAAATGTTGAATTTGTATTAAACAACTGTATTACATAATTACATAATTAAACAATGTGAGGATGGATATAAAAATAGATGACAATGGGAAGGGGTATAATATAGAATAGAAGGGAAAAATTGAATTTGATTAAGATTAGAGATGAGGATGAAGGGTAATATTGTTTTTTTAAAAAAATAGATGAGGAATAAATATGGCAAAAAGGAAATATAGAAATTGTAAATTTAATTGAAATGACTAAACACTGTTTAAATTTGTGAACCAGCCAAATATTCTGTTCAAAGAAAATACATTGTATGTATGTGTGTTTCTAATTATTGCTATTTATTCATATTTGTTCTCTTTTATTCTTTAAAGTTTAACAATTCATTCTTTATCTTAATATCTTTATATTTGTTTGGGGTTGGCTTTCTTCCCTTTCATCTTTTTTATTGTACAGCAATCTTTCTCCTCAAACCTACCACCTCTCTTTTCTTTCCTTCTTACTTTCTCTTCCCCCCACCCTCTTTTTCTCCTCCCTACTTCCTCTTCCTTTCTCCTTCTCCTCCTCTCTTCCTCCCTCTCTTAACCGTCACTCCTACTCTAATTTCCCTTCCCTTCCTTCATCCCTCTCTATTACTGTATCCTTTTATGCATATGGACTACTCAGAGGGCTGAAAAAGTTATTTTTGACTGGTCCTCGCACTTTTGACCAGTCCTCGAACTTACGACTGTCCTCACATTTTACATTTTTGCCCTATCTTGTCATCATGGTGAAGAGAAGCAGTTGTGAAATGAGCGACATGGTTGTAAAGAATGCTGCACGGGCATAAATGTGAGGATGGTCATAAGTGTGAGGACCAGTCAAAAGTGCGAGGACCTGTCAGAAATGACTTTTTTCAGCCCTCTGGTTAGTCCTTTTGTGCATATGGACTATTCAGAGGGCTGAAAAAGTTATTTTTGACTGGTCCTCACACTTTTGACCAGTCCTCGAACTTACGACTGTCCTCACATTTTACGTTTTTTGCCCTATCTTGTCACCATGGTGAAGAGAAGCAGTTGTGAAATGAGTGACATGGTTGTTAAGAATGCTGCACGGGCATAAATGTGAGGATGGTCATAAGTGTGAGGACCAGTCAAAAGTGCGAGGACCTGTCAGAAATGACTTTTTTCAGCCCTCTGGTTAGTCCTTTTGTGCATATGGACTATTCAGAGGGCTGAAAAAGTTATTTTTGACTGGTCCTCACACTTTTGACCAGTCCTCGAACTTACGACTGTCCTCACATTTTACGTTTTTGCCCTATCTTGTCACCATGGTGAAGAGAAGCATTGTGAAATGAGTGACATGGTTGTTAAGAATGCTGCACGGGCATAAATGTGAGGATGGTCATAAGTGTGAGGACCAGTCAAAAGTGTGAGGACCTGTCAGAAATGACTTTCCAGCCCTTTGAGTAGTCCCTATACACATAGCCATGGCCACCCGGTCACATGACCAGCTAGCCACGCCCACCCAGTCACATGGCCTCCAAGCCACGCCCACACAATAAGCCACGTCCACAATGGTGTCCCTCTTACCAATGTTAAAATCTGTTCACCTTACCCTATACACATAGCCATGGCCACCCGGTCACATGACCAGCTAGCCACGCCCACCCAGTCACATGACCAGCTAGCCACGCCCACAAAATAAGCTACGCCCACAATGTCCCTCTTTACCAATGTTAAAATCTGGTCACCTTACCTAAGGTACTACGATATCATGCGAGATCAGTAGCGTGAGATCTCGTTTTTTGCAAACAGAGTTCAGTCCTTCCCTCTGTTTGCCATTTCCTAGCTGAAACCTGCAGGGAGATCGCGTTCCAGTAGGCTTTTGCAGCCCTTTGCAAAAAGCCTCTGTTTGGCACCAGCAGAGCTTGCGAGGGGCAGGCGCCTCCCTCTGAAGCTCTGTTCCTACTGGCAAAGGCTTTTTTGAAAATGATGCCTTAGATTCATAATCTAAGGCCTACAAGGACGCAATCCTCAAGTGCTTTGCCACTGAGAAAAGAGGCCCGGAGATGCTCATGAGGCCCTCCAGGCCTCCTTTCTCACCAGAGATTTGCTTGAAGAGGCCTCTGGCAACAAAAAAGGAGGCTGGGATGCCTCTGTGTGGCCTTCCGGGCCTTCTTTTTCATCACCAGAGGCCTTGTCAAGCGGATCTCCGGCAAGAAAGGCCCGGGAGGCCGTGCGCAGGGCTCCTTTTTCGTTGCTGGAGGCCTCGTCAAGCAAATCTCTGGTGAGATATTAAAACATTAACCTAGCTCTATAAAATTCTTAATATTATTACTAATGGACTAAAGATGGGCACCATGGAGGCCACAAAAAGGATATAAAAACAGATAAAGATAAAAATAAAAGAAGAATTCTCAGTAACCCATGCAGTACTCTTAATGATCTGTTTGTTAATTTTAATTGCTGGTAGGCAAAATCTAATGATAATAAATAGTTCCTTGTCTGAGACGATTAAAAAAAAAAAACCTTTCATTACGACCTATAATATGTGTCAATAAAGGAAGGTCAAAAGTTTATTTAATGACACTGGTAAACAGGAAAAGTGTAAAAGCTTATGCATGATGGTCAACAGCATTCATGTTACATTAACAGGCTTTTGGGCAAATGAGGACTTTGATAAATTTTTCCTTACGACTTTCAGAGGTAAAACATCAATTCTGCCTCTGAGAAAGTCTCTTTGCTGTGCAGCCAAGATTGAAGTAATCAAGTATCTTCCCAGTTCCCAGCTGAACAAGTTGTGAAAACTCTTAACATAGATTGAAATATGACTGACCTCATTCTGCAATTCTGCTTCAAAGACTCTATCTTTAATTATTCTTTTGGCTGAGTGCTTTCCAAAAGGATCAATTGTTCAAACAGTAACTTTTGCCAAAATTGCATGTTGCCATGAAGATTTAAATTGGTGCCCCAAATCTATCAGTATAGATGGAAAACAGTAGCATTTGAAATAATAGGTAAATGTTAATAGCTGTGCTCTCAAGCTTCATTTTTGTTTCACTACTTCCTTTCTGAACATCACATTGGATACACATCTAGGCACTTGTAAAAACTTCACAAAAACTTTTTTAATGGCTTCAAGTGATTTATAGTGAGGGATTTATTCAACTGAGTGTCATGTAACAGTTTGGCCAAGGATTTTTCTCTAAAAAGTTTTGGGTTGCTTGTATGCATTCCTACCATTTGTCTGAAAATAATTAATAAAACTTTCTGTACTCCTTTTGTCATTGTGAATGTGCATCTTCTAAAAGATGCAATTGGAGCAATACGCCCAATACCTAAAATCTTTATTCTGTTTTCCTTCCGTTCAAGGATCCATTTGAATATTTTGCATTGGTATGTAAAGTAAACTACCAGTGTAGTTTTCCGCTCCTTAATTACCAGTAGGTTTTCTTTGTAGAAAGACTGAAAGCAGTGAGTGCTCACCTTACCTGGCTGGATTGAGGCAGACTGATTAAGAAGGCAAGAAAAAAACTAAGGAAGTAGATAGGCCTCCTGACATCATTAAATCATTATCTTGCTTTCTCTTCCAAATGAAGGCACAGCTAACTGAAATTTAATACAACTTGTATCAAATCATGAATCTTTCAAATCATGACCCACATCTTTTGCCATATCATTTGTATTAAGAAAAGTAAGAGACTGTTTATATATTTATAAAAGTAAAAGTTAAAGGATTCCTGTGGATTTTACCCAGCTAGTTGTTGTTGACTATAGGAACTGAACTCATCTCCATTTCAAGACAAGTGAGCCAGTACTGCCTGAAGATATTTCCAGTCATGTGGCCAGCATGACATCATGGAGTGCTGTTACCTTCCCATTGAAATGGTACCTATTTACCTACTCGCATTCACATGCTTTCAAACTGCTAGGTTGGCAGTAGCTGGGATGAGGATGGCAGTTCACCCCATGTGGAACTCAGGTCTTGAACCTGGGCTGCTGACTAGAGAGAGAATTGCTATTTATCAAGTTATCCATGCTCTCTCTTTACATAAAAAGTGTATATGTGTACAACTGCACTAGAGCATACATTTCATAAGCAAAAAACTGCTAATTCTTTCTATGTTCCATATGTTGTTACGATCAGAATTGGAGCAATCTATTGCCTGACAAAAGCATACAATAATGGATTTTTTAATGTATAATAACATAATAATTACACAATCCATATAGTTTAACCCTAAATTTACTAGTGTCCAAAAAACCATTTTCAAATCTCACCCACTTACCATGTACCATTTTGTTTGTCTATATACAAACATGTTTAATTCTGGATTTGGATCAATATGGCATTAGTTTTGGACTAGACTAATAAACAAAAACACACTTTTGAATATTAAATTTAAATATCTTGGTTTCCTTCATGATGATAATAAAGAACTGTTTTTTCTAATATAGTTAGCTTTATGCTCTGTTTATTTCTATTGTTTCGATGGAGAATACTTTCCAAGGTTAATGTACAATGTTATAATATGTATAACACTATAATAAATATTTCAAATGCTGACATTTATAATAAATGCTAACATATCCCTGTCAGTATTTGTGAATATCTTAAACAAAAGAACAATGAATATGATTATACATGAAAATGCCAGCATTCTCTAGTGTTATGTCCAGAAATGTTGAGTACTAGTAGAATACTGGAATTCATTATACTTCATTCTGGTTTGCTGTTTTAACAACTTGTGTTTCACATTTCAATATCAAAAACCTCAAATTAGATTTCTAGCAGTTTAGAAAGGTAACAAATTTGTGTTAATTCAGTTAATTGCACAGATTAAAATAATACCAACAAAAATATAAACTTCAGCAAAAGAGAATAACTGGAATACAAAGACTAAGTAAGAGATAAAGACGGTCAGAACTCAAATAGTACTATTAAGTAGCATTGTTAAGTAGCAATAGTAGCAATAAAAGGAAGTTCCACTAGATTTCCCAATGTGTTAAGTTTCTGAAAGCATAGATGCATAGAGTAATGCTACCAATGAGGAATATTCATTTATTAACATAAACTAATCTTGGGAATGATAGGCAGGCAGGCAGGCAGACAGACAGAAAATGAAGATATTGGAAAAGTCTTCATTGGGTATATCCAATTCCTGCTGACTCCTATTGATCATAATTCCAGAAGCAGATGTTGCTGCCTGTGGGAGATTTTAAAATAATTTGTAGGATGTACTTAAAACACTAAAACGTACAGTTCAGAGAAATATTTCCCTTATCCTCCCAGCGCATTTCTGCATTTGGATATGTCAAATGTCTTGCTCTGATACATTTCTAAAAATCCTTACTTGGCTGGTGTTATAAATATCTGAGTAATAAAACTGAATTGTGTCAAGTAGAGAAACATACTTGGGAGGTAATGAATTGAGGCCGGGCAGACACGGGCTGTTGAGGGGAGTAAAGTCAGCACTGTTGGCTCTGCAGAGCAACCATTTACTACAAGGAGAGAATGAAGCTTATGTGCATCCAAGGCAAAGGTGAAATTCACTTACCTTCCCTACCGGTTCGCAAATGTGCGTGCACTGCACGCATGCTCGCTTTGCTCGCTTGTGCTATCGTCTGCACATGCACAAAGCCTTTTGCACATGTGCAGAGGCTTAAAATGTCTCAAAAAGTAACGTCATCATGTCTGCATGGGTGGGCGGAGCCTCCCACAGCTGCCACTGCTGGTTCGCCAGAGCCAGATAGAACCAGCTGAATTTTACCCCGATCCAAGGGCTATTTCCAACCCAGAACTTGGAGAATGAGGCTTATATGAGTAATCATGGCTTTGGAAAGTGAGCTAGATGGGAGAAAGTCTGAAAAGTCATTCTGGTGTCCTTTGCATTTTGCTAGCCTGACTCCCATGTGGCAGAGCAAGAAGAGAATTCATATTTCCAAGGATTTTAAGATATATAAAATATATGCTAAAAGATGATAAATAAAGCAAAAAAAATGTAATAATACACAATATGTTTTCATGTTCTATGTTTATAGAAAGGTCCTTGGAAAGATGCTGTGCTGTATGTTCCTATATATTGGTATACTTCTATCATGGGTGGGGGTACAGGCTCTACTACTGAGTAACATGAGGGAATGGAAAATAATAAATATTGAGAAATACTAGTATAAGTAATGGGTAATCTAGAGAACATATGATCTTTTGCATATTGGCAAAATAGAGAAAGAACCTCTTTGGTGATACTGTGCTACTCTAAGATTGGTCTCTCTGCATCTCTTTGATAGTGCAGGATCGGCTTACAAATCTAATATGGTGGTCAAATGCAAATTGCAAGTAGATTTCTTTTTGAAAGATACGTTAGAGCATCGGTGTCAAACTCAATTTCATTGAGGACCGCATCAGGGTTAGGTTTGAGCTCGGGGGGCCAGGGTGGGCGTGGCCAGGGTCAGTATGGCCAGCTTGGCGTCACTCATGTCAAGGCTCCTGTGGAGGCCTGTGCACTCTGCCAGCGAAAATGGGCTCTCGAGCTCCATTTTCGACTGCAACAGCATCCTGCAACCCTCTCCCAGTGAAAATGGAGCTTTGGAGGCCCTGCGCATGGCCCTTGCGAGCTCTGTTTTCACTGGCAGAGGCACGGTGGACTAGTCCTTTGCTGTTTCCAGGGCAGCCCCATGGGCCAGATCTAAGCACCCTGCAGGTCTGATCTGGCCCCCGGGCCTTGAGTTTGACACCCCTGTGTTAGAGTGAATATAATTTTACATAATCTTATATACCCATATATCTAGCTAGGTGCCTAATGTTCAAGTTACTTTCAACTCCTAGTGTTGATGATAGAATAACAAAGGAGTTTAAGTGTAAAAGCTGAATTTTCACTTTTTTATTTTAAATTGAACTTTAATTACGGGGGAAATAATAAAATTAGAATATAATTTAAGACATCTGATCTCATTTTAAAACACATATTGATGAAAACACTGGCTATACTTGAACAAGATTCTCTCATACCCCAGAAAGGCATATTCATTTTCATGCCTACTGCTAATAGAAGCGTTCATTCTTTTTCCTTTCATTTGCTATGAATACATTGAGAAATGTTAAGAGCTGAGAAAAGCAGAAATGACATTAGTCTGAAAAGACTTCCAATTTTTATGACTACAATTTTTAATACTGTTGAAATAAGTGTTAGAATATGAACATTATTTTGATAGTGTTGTATTTTAAACATATGTGCACACACGTCTTCTGAAATTGAGAAGACAATACTGAAAAACCTTTAAAATTAGAAACATAATCTTAGTAAAATTTTTAATAATCTTAAAATGGCAAATGCAACTGTTCCCTAGTTTCTTACAGTATGTTATATATACTGTAATTTGACCAACTATTGAGTTATTTGAAATTCAGTTTCTTTGGAAAAAAAGTAATAGACTATTTCAGTGGTATAATTTTATTTGCACATTTATACAGATTAACTATAAAACTATTTATAAAATTATAAACTGTTATCATATTCTGCTTTTTATCAGATTTCTAGAAAAGCCAATGTTGCCGTAGGACTTTCTGTCACCTTTTCAAATGCACCTTTAGCACAGGCCTCTTTCCAGTTATTTTCCTAAGACAACAAAGGTCATTTCTCTCCATTCTTATTCATTGCAGTGTCCATATGAATAGAATGCCATAAGGTATCAACTTCTCTTTGTCAAACCATGAATATGTATTTTGTCAATGAATATATTACTCATACAAGTTCTCTAACTTTTATTTGGTATTGAGCCAGTGAAATTGTTCCAGTCCAATATTCCTAGCTGAAAGTAAACTTGTTGAACTTTATAGGTATTATTTAATACTAAATATATGTAAAATCCCCTTTTTACAACCAGGTAGTCCCTTAATTTGGAGTAGAATTGGGGCAGCTGGATGGAGCTGAGTGTTTACTGGCCGGATGCCCTTCCTGACATTGTGTAGTTTGCAACAGATATTTTTCTTTGTGTCCTATGAGAAAAACATCTACCTAGGATTGAACTCTCAACCTTTTGGGGAGGAGGTGAGCAACTTGACCACTAGGCCACCATGATGCTCAAAATAGTAAATTTATGTAGGAATTTATTTATTTATTTAATTTATGTAGCCTACCCTTTCACCAAAATGACTCTGGGTGATCCATAACAACAATGAGATAAAAGAATATAAAAAACACAAATATAAAATGTAAAAATCCATATTAATAAATGTCATAAAAACCAAAGTTACAAACCCTCGGTGATGAGAGAGATAAAAAAAGGCTATCTCAACAATAGAGCTACCATAGCAAATCTCTAATGACCCAGGAGCTCCAGGCTGGATAACTGGTCTGGAGGCCCTTCCAGAATATCATTGGACGAATATAATTTTAGGGAAAAGGATGTTCCATAAGCCTGATATCATGGCAGAGAAGGCACGCTCCCGGGACCCACCAAATGTTAATCCCTAGCCAGTGGTACCCACAAAATGCTGCCTCTGCCAGATCTGATGGAGTAGGCCTATGAAAAAACATCAAACCCTATGGTACCCCATGGTACCCCACTTAGAAGGGACTGAGGAGAAATCATCACCAAATGAATGAGGTGAAAAGGAGGAGAACTAGAACAACACTGTGCCACCCGTCTCTAAGTCTCTTAGCAGATCCAGAGTGGGTGGGTTCTACTTACCTTTACTACCGGTTCATAATGGGATCGCACGCACAATCCTTCTGCACATGCGCAGATCACTGATGACAACATCCGGGGTGGTGGGCGGGGCCTCCCACCAGTTTTGCTACCGGTTCTTGCAAACTGGTCCGAACCGGGGGCAACCCACCACTGATCCAGAAGGATACCATGTTTGATGGTATTGAAAGCTGCCTAGAGGTCAAGTAGGACGTAATGTCTATGCTGCTGTTATAGTACATAATTTTTTTTCTACATTTTTCTCTGAGAAATTCAGAACTAAATCCAGGACAAGAGATGGGTAACTTGGTGCTATCCAGAAATATTGGATCACAACTCACAACATCTCTTGGCTATTGGGTTTCTGACTAGGCATGATGAGGACCCAAAATCCAAAATGTTGCTATTTTTTGTAGGTTTTCTGACTTTTTCTTCACCATAAGAAATATTTAATATCTGTAAATGAATTACACTTTGGAATTGTAATCTTCAAGCCAAAACATTCTAGAAATTATAAAACTTACAGTTAAATTCAGTTCTAAATCATTCATTTGTTAATTAGTCTTTGAGTTCAGAAGCTGTTCAATAATGCTATCCTGCATGGCATTCCCTTAACTGCTACATAGAACAAGGATCAAAGCAATAATCTTCTGTTAAAATAAATATAGTGGGAATTAATGACAGACAGGATCGAAAAATGAAGTGTGTTTTCAGGGAGTTATTATATTTTGACACGCACTATAATTTTATAAACATCTAGGCAATGAATTAGAGATGTGATTGTAGTTCAGGGGCTTTTCCAAAGACAGCATTTGTGCATAATTTAAAAAATAGCTGCCCTAGTCTTCACAGACCACAAAGGAAGACCGGATGCCATCTATTACTCCCCAAAGAAGAAATATTTAGTGATTGCCTATTGGAAGGCAGCAAACTGACCTGCCAATTGTAGTGAAAGGGGTACATTTTCTTTTAGTGCAATTTTGTATTATATAAACTATTTTACCCAGCTGGGTATGTATTGTATTGTGCATTTTCTGAGTATGCTCTTATTGCTATGGAAGTTTTAAGAACCACAGGCTACAACAGAATCATATTGTCATATAATTCCATTTTATTAAAAAAAAATCTTGGGTAGATTTTACATTTCTATTTGTAATACAATTAGAACTGTGTCTGGCAAATATCATTTATCAAGTTATCATGTTACCACACTGAGCAGCTGGAAAAGATTATAGAGCTTGATGAAACAGCTGCTTTTTCTTCATGACACTTAGATTACCATTTTGATAGTTTACCATAAACTCAGCTCCACCAGGTAGAACAGAACAGAAAATCAAACTCCACAGGAAACTATATCTTTATTGAGATCAGCTACAAGAATAGAATCTTCTGATTATGCTGTACCACCTCCTCCTTATAGTTCATTAGTAATTAGGAAGTCATATGACTAACTTCTGAATATTACCTCATAGTTCTGGACTTTAAAAGTACTTCAATCTCTTTTGCCTAGGCAATGGAGCATACATATAATTATCAAAGTCATCTTCTTTACGCTCTATAAGATCTTAGCAGTAAATCTCAGACCCCCAAACTATATGGCTTAACTAAACTGCTAGGCTTGAACTCAGCAAAATCTTTATTAGTCGCATGAAAAAATAGGCTACATAATTTCTTTTGTTGCAAACGAAAATAAAGTTATATCAAAATGTTGGTTGCCCTGTTATCATGAGTAGTTCCTTATTATCTACAGCAAGCACTATTGCTTCATGGCCTTGAAACTGATCAGCTGTTAATATAATTGGCTGTCAACATATCTCTCAGAGGTCATGATGTTTTGTTTCCAAGCATACACAAGAATGTATATCTAAAGCTATATAATTTATAATATAAATATACCAAAAATATATTATAATGTAAAGACAGGCCATACAGAAATGTTATACATATTTGAAGACAGTAATCTTAGATTCAGATTCGGTTACCTGGAAGTAAGTTTTTTTCTTTCTGAAATGAAATGTAAAATGATGCTTTCAAATAAGATGATGTGACTATAACAGAATTTATTTCTAGCAAATGTAGATTAGAGTTTACTAAGTGGTTTTTCTTACTTAGACTGGTGGCACAATTTAATATGACATTTTCAATCAGCGGAAAGCTTATATTTAAATATAAGTGCATTATCGCAATGTTGCATGCACAGTTTTTTGCCTGAGTATTTTGTCCCCTGGGTGTATTTCAACTACCTTTAAAATAATTTAACTTCTATAAATAAGTAGCTTCCATTTTTTGAACTCTAGAAATTTGAAGGAAGCTGCTGTATCATTTATCGGGGGACTCGTTTCTGAACTGAACTGCTTATGACTGATATGAATTCTGCTCTTTCTTGAAAACAGCTAAATTTATTTGTGTACAGTTCAAATATATGTAATTGCATGCCCAGACACGTATTTGCAAGAAACTAAAGATACCATTGTTTCAGGGATTTGTAAATTATTTTCAGAATTTCAGAATTTGAAAAGGGATAAGTGGAAGGAGAAAATGTTGGGCTGGTGCCAAGCGATAGCTCGTAATCCTCACAGATTCCCAAACAGCACAAGAACCCCCGAAGTCACAGGTGATGCTTCACATATCTCTGCCTTGGTGAGTGGAAGTTCTATTTCATGATGATGGCTTGTACAAAAAAAACCTAAATTGAAAATTCCTTGTGCCATCCCTTCTGTCCAAGCAATAGTCTTACAGCTTGTCCAATATCTGAATCTACTTTTACTTTATATTCTCCTTTGTGTTTTGTTCTGAATGCACTGCAGCGGTTTACATGTTCACATTCCTAACATTGCTATTTTTTGTTCATTTATTTTTGGTTTGCTTGTCTTTTAGGTGATGGCTGTTAAAGAATTTGGGGGAGGGGTGTTTTGTGATGTGCTTTCTTAAGTTTGTAAGCTAATATTTCCTCCTTTTGCCCCTTTCAGAATATTGGCAACATATATAGCTTTCTGTATATCTTTACAAGTCTTTTGTGCATGATGAGAGTAGGAGGGTCTTATTTAAAGGGACTATTTTGCTTGATTGTAAAGGTAGTTGTGGTATGAACAAGAAAATTGAATTTTACAAATAACTTGCATTTTTCACATTTCCTGCATGGTGTGAAGAGATTGACAACAAAACAATACCTGTAAGTTAAATTACATTTTAGTTTTAAATAAAATTTGTCAGAATGAGGCACATTTTTCCAGATTGACAGCTATTTGTTGAAAGAATATTGTTTTGAAACTTAATACTACACTCATAGAATATATGTCAAAATAAAAATGATTATCTAGCTAATCTATTTAGCTTGAAGATATTTTTAATTTTTTTCTTTTTGTTATTTTGCAATCTAATTTACTTGATGGATACTTCAAATTTCTTAGCAGTCGTTTATATGTAACCAAAAAAGATAGTAGTCCTTCAGTTCCATTTTAATATTTCTATGCAAGGTTTATTAGAATTTTCAGTACTAGGAATGGAACCAAATATCCTTGTATCATTATTATAAATTGCCAGAATTTCTATATTTATATGCCAACCTTAAAAAAAAAAAGACTTTTAGGTGAATTTATACTCTCATGTCTTGAAATTCTGAATTTCATATATGATTTGTCTTCTAATTTTCAAAAAAGATATTGTCTCCTAATGTTTTTTCAATGAAAATAAAAAATTAACCATAACAAAATGTTGATATTTCATTTTTGATTATTATGATTATCTCTCTTACGTAGTTGCAACTTATTTAACTGGATTTAAAATGAACTATTAAATCATCAGCACATTTTTTCCTCCAAAAGTATTTAAACTAAGTTAATGGAAGGATGAGGAATGCTAAGAATCTGCTAAGAATCTCTGTTCTGTTGTTGTGATCATCCATTTAATTGGATCTATTGGCTTAATGAGGATTTTGAAGAAAACTTAGAAGCATTTCTTGAAGTTGTATCCTGACTGTAATACTATACTATAATATACTATACTACTACTTAACTATTTCAAAAGAAATTTTCCAATCCTTACACATAATCATGTCATTTGATTACTTTTCTTTAAAATAAGGTATCTGTTGTTGTAGAAAAAAAATGTTGTGTATTTTAAGCTACATAGTAGGCTGATTATTTTGTAATATTTTACAGCATGGAGTATGCCTGAGGTGTATATCATTTAAGCATATTGGCTACTTACTTAGCATTTAAATCAAAAATATTACCAAATTCTTTTGGTAAAAATTCTTACCAAAATTGTGATGTTAAAATGATGGAGAACTGCTGCTTCAATATTATGTCAGCTTCATACTTCATTATTTTTACCTTCGGAAATATTTAACATTTTTAGTGTTTTACATGAGGCTGACATATTAAGTCATGCATTACTAAAGAGCTGTCAAGAAGAAACATTTGGAACACAAAAAAGGAAATAAAGGAACAGTCCTTCAGTCATGAAACATGGACCTGAAATGAAAAAAGAAGTGAATAATTGTTTAAAATTAGGTTTTTCAGCTAAGCTGAGATATAATGTAGGGAATGGAAGAAAACAAGGCAAGCTTTTTAAATGTATTCTAAATTCTTCTCCTTGTGAGAATATTTTTTTTAAATTTCATCAGAAAATTTAGCTGCAAACGTTTTGAATGATAGTTGGTCAGTCTACTTTTTTCAGAAGTTGAAAAGAGATTTTCCTACCCCCTCAGACAGTTCAGTTAAAGCTTGGGGACAGATGATTGTGCAAATGTGTATTCTTACTTCTAGTATCCTGAATACTGTAGAAAAAATAAGAGAAAATATATGAAAAACAGAAGTTATATCTCTAGTTATTTTTCTTTTCTTTTACATATTTATTTCCCTTTTTTTTTACCCATAGGGAATGTGTTCCTTATAATATCACTTTCCATTTTGTTTTCATTCTTCAGGCTTTTTGAAATACTAATTATGAAAAGAAGATATGCAAAAGAAAACAAGCTAACCCCCACTGTAGCCATGTAATAACTAAAATGGTGAAAGATGTTTGAAACAAAAAAGGAAAATGGAGAAAAAAGATTAATTTCCTCTTCTTTGTTACTTTTCACTTTATCTTGAGATAATTTCAAACATAGTGTAGAAAAAGTTTGTATAAACATCACTGCTATCTTCTATAGTGGTAGAAATTTTATCCAATCTCCACTCTTCCCTTTCTGGGGGAAGGTGATTTAGTTACAACTCTAAAGGTCCTGGTGGATATGTATTATCTAGACCAGTGTTTCTCAAACTTGGAAGCTTGAAGATGGGTGGACTTCAACTCCCAGAATCCCCCAGCCAGTGCTTTCTAATCTGAAACCTTTCGGGTTTCACATTGGACATAGAATTGAGTCTATGGAGAGGTATTACTTATACCTCTCAACCTCCGGTAGCATCTGGTTCTACTTGATCTCTCAACAACTTTTAATATTTTGATCAGGAATTTTTCTAGTCAATTGAGAGGTATAATGTTCTTGTGGTTTCCCTTTTTCCCTGTTGATGATACTAGGCTGGCAGGAATAGCTAACACCCTAGAAGATAGGCTCAAGATCTGATCTTGACAGACTTGAACACTGGGCCCTATCTAACAAAATGAAGTTCAATGTAGAGAAAAATAAAGTCTTACACTTAGGAAAGAAAAACCAAAAGTACACATATAGACTGGGTGAAACCAGGTTTAATAGCAGTAACTGTGAGAGGGATCTTGGAGTCTTAGTGGACCATCAGTTAAATATGAGCCAGTAGTGTGCGGCAGCAGCCAAAGAAGCCAATCAAGATCAAGTGGGATACTAATACCACTCTTTAAAGCCTTAATAAGACCACATCTAGAGTATGGCATCCAGTTTTGGTTGCCACACTATAAAAAAGATGTTGAGACTCTAAAAAAAGTGCAGTGGAGAGCAACCAGGATGATTAGGGGACTGGAGGCTAAAACATAGGATGAGTGGTTGCAGGAACTGGGCATGGCTAGTCTATTGAAGAGAAGGACCAGGGGAGACATGATAGCAGTGTTCCAATATTTGAGGGGCTGCCACAGAGAGGAAGGAGACAAACTATATTCCAAGGCACCTGAAGGCCAGGCAAGGAATAATGGATGGAAACTGATCAAGAAGAGATTCAACTTAGAAATAAGGATAAATTTTCTGACAGTGAGAACAATCAACCAATGGAACAGCTTGCCTTCGGGAGCTTCATCACTGGAGGCTTTCAAGAAAAGTTTGGACTGCCATTTGTCAGAAATTGTGTAGCGTCTCCTGCTTGGGTGGGAGGTTGGACTAGATCAGGGGTCTCCAACCTTGGCAATTGTAAGCCTGGAGGACTTCAACTCCCAGAATTCCCCAGCCAGCAAAACTGGCTGGGGAATTCTGGGAATTGAAGTCTGCCAGGCTTAAAGTTACCAAGGTTAGAGACCCTTGGCCTAGATGACCTACAAGGTCCCTTCCAACTCTGTTAATCTAATCTAATCTGTGATCAGGTCCATCTGCATTGGCAGACTTCGCAAACAACAACAAAAGTAGCAATAATACATGCAAACTAGTGAAAAGGTAAAGAACCTACATAACTCAAAAAGCACTGAAAACAGTAGTAGAACATTATTTCAGTGGCTCTTGAAAGGACATTGCCAAGAATTTTTTATATGCAGAGGGCATCTACTAATAACCAAGGGGGTGGCCATCTGACTGAGCTCCCCTTCCTAATATGAGATGGTGGGAAGAAGAAACAGCATCAATACTGGAAAACCAATCTGGGCAAATGCAAAGAATGTAAGTGTCCACAGGTGTGTCAGGCACAGCTAATAATCATGAACCTTCACACAATGATAATAAACTTCTACCTTCTTGCTAATAGAAAAGGCTGCTTCATAATTCAAATGCTTTGCACCTTCCTATTTCTTATTTCTATTATAGTGTCAAACCAATTTTACACTCAATGGCTAAACTGTTTTATGATATATGAACTGTAGAGCTCATAACTCTAAAATTTTATATTCCTAAAAGTACTAATCTATATTCCTATAGATTAGTAGATCTTTAGATCTTTCCCAATTATTTTGTTTTATAGAATAATTATGAAAGACAAGCATAGTGCTTACCTAAAAAGATTATTTTTTTTCTGAATAATTGGCATCAAAATGGGAGAATTGAGTAATTCTTCCATTTGTTTCATACATAGCATGTTTCTAGAATCTGAATTATAAGAACTGTATTATGTGGGTTTTTATAAAACAGGTTGTCAGAACAGACAGAACAGTCTTAATTAATTTGACACTTGAACTGCTTGATCTAAACTGGCAATTGCATTTTCACACTTCCATATTACATGTTAGATTTTTTTACTTATGAAATATAAAACAAGAGCCAAATTTTGATGCTATTTTATTACCCAAACTCCATTTATATATCAATTAGATCCCCACAAAATTCTGATTACATAATGGCAAAAATTCAGAAAATTTAAAAAGGGTTGAATCTTTTTTCACAGAACTGAACTTTCGTATCTAACATAGTTGAGAACTCATTGTTCAGAAAGAATGGCAAGTTGGTCAGAAAGTGAGTGAACTAGGACATTTTGAGTACAGAGGAAAAATAGTTTCCTTTTAAAATTATAGATTAGTTAAATTAGATCAGAACAAATCTGGGTGTAAATTTTTGCACTAGACTGAAGTAAATCCTGAATTAGTTTTCGATCACCATATTCTGCAGACCTTTTGTAATAGTCTGAAGATAAGAATAAAGTGTCACTTATAACTGACTTAAAGTAATCAACCTCCAGTTTTATTTAAATATTTAAAAAGTGCTTAACCAGCTCAAACTATCAGTATTGACTCTGCATGGAGCACTGGCTTTTCTTCTAATGGTATAGTTATACAAAACGACTAAATATAGACTGGACATTTTGGACAACTGCTTATTTCTAAGAAAGATGTTAGCCTCCATCTGCCTCAATACCCATATTCTCAGCTAAACTTGGTCAACCAACTCCCTTTTAATGTAGATTATTTACTGGACAAAATAATCTTCCTTTTAATGAATACACTACTTGTATTTCTAAACTGTTCCATTACAACGTTGATTGGCAAGTTTCAGAAAAGCTGGAAGATCTTTTTCCGCACCAAATTATAAGACTGATTATTCGGCAAGGCTGAAAATTTTTTCCCTTCCAAATCAGTCTAGGCAGAGCTGTGTAAATATTTAAAGAAACTAGAATAGCATAGTATAGAGTCAGACCAATGAAGATGGGGTTAGGGACAGGGAATCATATATAGTCCCAATCTTATCAAACAGCCCTTTCCCAATAATTGACAGAATAATTAGATAATCTGAGGACTTTTGAAGATTGATGTCTTCTCATGCCTAATGGTATTATTGATAATTTAATGTTTTGTTTTGTTTTACAAATAATCTATTTGTATTTTTAATGTGTGTTTTGGTTTTTATTGTTGCAAATTGCCAGGAATCTTTTTTTAATTTATTCATTTTGTCCTCTAACATCTTTCTTACAAGTTTTATCTTGTAATATTTGTCTGTAGTTTAATTATCTTCAAAACTCTTTTCCCCTTTTCCCACAAAACAAAAATACTGTATCTTCAGTCCCTCCATTGAAAGACATTTTGGGATAACATTTTTTACTTAGTCCCACTTCCATTCTTTATTTCTGCATTCACCTAATTATCTTGTTATCCTGAGATGGAGTAACTGATTTACACTAAATAATGCTTTCTCATCTCCAACACTACATAATATATTTCAAATATTTTATATCATTTGTAAAGTGATAAACTATTTGTCTGAAACAATAAAATATAAAAGCAATTAACTTTAAACTCCTTTCTTGTCACTGTGTTTTGTTTTCTTTTCACAATGAATCACTGCTGTGCTTTTAGGCTGTTTGTTCCTTCATTGCATGTTGTCCTTATTTATGCTTTTCCAGTAAGTCTATCCCTTGGTACTGTGCAGGAAAGAAGCTGCTATATCTCCAACAAATAGATGGCATTAAAGGGCAGCAACTACTAAAGTATATAACAATAATACTCTCTGAAAATGAAGCTCATTGGTGGGTCTTGGTCTACTAGCTTACAAGTCTAGAGTGATGATTTTGTCATAGAACTAAGAAGAAGAAAGATAGCCTGTACTTAAACATATTCTGAAATACAGTTTCTCTTTGCTTTTAAAACTAATTCATTTTCCCTCATTAACATCTTCAACTAATTTCTACTGAATACTAAGCATGTTTCTTCTTCAGAACTGTTAAGTGTAATTATCACAGATATTTTCTTGGTACCAGAGGAGAATAATGTTGTAGTTATTGATTGTCTTAGTTTTGATATTCTGCTATAAAGGGTGTAGGTCTTTTTGTTAGCATCTGCTTCCACTGATTTTTACATTTTTACTCCTTGCTTTTTACACTGTTACCCCTCAAGTCCCAGGCATTGTGTTAGAACTTGACTTTTATTACTCATTTAACAGAGATGAGAGAAAGCTGAATGTAATTTGCTACCTGAGAACAAAGGGTACCTGCCAACAGCCTTTGGGCAAAATGAACAATGTAATGCTTTCTGTCACTTCTTTTTAATTATTTGGGGATTTGGGGAAAAGTTAGATAAAAATTTCTGAGAACAAAGTAAAAAAAAACATTTAAGGAAGACTTTGAATTCATAGGTCATTTAAAATATTTAAAAACATTATTTATATTTAAAGACTTAATAAACAGAAGGGGACAGGGCTTTGTGAAAAACTGCTAGTGAAGTATTTATGATCTGCAGGAGAGACCTTTGAGGCTATTGCTAGTTACAGAAGACTGTCTATCATGAAAAAGTTAAATGATGCTCCCAAATTGTATAATATATGCAGAGACATATCTGCATACATACATACACACGGATAGCACTTGTAAGAACTAGTGAAAAAGGAGACAAAGTTCTAGAATGCATGCAAATTAACAAAATTTACATTATTAAATAAAGGCTTTTCTCAGGTCAACCCTTGAATCATTTTTATAGTTTATATGTCTATAATTATTTCTGAATAAAACATATATGATAGTGTTTCAACAGGAATGGCACTTGTCCAACCTCGTCTCTGCTGAAGGTTAAGCAGGGAGGGTAATTACTTCATCTAGTTTATATGTTTAATTTTTTTATGCAGTCCATCTAATTGATACGAGGACTCTAGACAGCTTACAATATAATAAAAAGTATAAAAGACAATACAAGGTATTTAAAATTAGGAGAGTTGAATAGAAAAGCTAAAAACCAAGATGATGGGTTATTTGAAATGGAAACTATTCGAGAAAGCCATGGCTCAGGTTAGTTTGGATAACTGAAAAGGTTTCTCACAAGGTAACAGTAAACCATTTATTAACAGTTGCAAATATATTGTATGGTTTAATGTGGACATTAAGAAATTAACAGCACTTTTATAAAATTAGATTCATCCATCCATCCATCTTCCTTCCTTCCTTCCTTCCTTTCTTTCTTTCTTTCTTTCTTTCTTTCTTTCTTTCTTTCTTTCTTTCTTTCTTTCTTTCTTTCTGATAGTAATCCTAGTAATAACTGTAATTGAAGGTAATGGAATTTTATGTGGAATTTGTGCCAGAAAGGCACAATTTATTTATATGTTTTATTTTTGAGGAGAAAGCACTTAATAATTATATTGATTGGAATGAACTTTTATATATATCCATATAAAATAGGTTTAATGACGTGACCTATTTGGGCCTTTACTAGGAATGAAAATATCCTCACTCATCTCATAATACTATTTCTTCTAACATTCATTATGATTTTTTGTTTTCAGCCAATAACATAACATTGTCTGCATTTAAAAATATATGTTTGTTTATTTTTATATTCCCAACTATATACATATAAAGCCATCACAGGCATTCTTTATACATTTCTTCATAAACACAGGAAACTATCAAGTGGATATACTGCATTCATTTTCTGCTTAGTGTTGAACTATTTGCAAAGCATTCCATTGATTCTCCTGTACACCCTACTTCTACTTTATACCACTCCTACCACATTCAGTAATTAATAATCATCTAAAATATCCCATATTTTAAAGCTTTTTATTTTATCATGTTTTCTCCAAATCAGCAAAAATAAAACCCTCCGTTCTCACATTCATGCATATCTCAGTTACACGTTGAACACCAAAAATATGCTCAACATGAAGCCAGACTGAAATTACCATATTTGTCACCTCTTCTATCATTTCGATCACATTTCTACCAAACATTTCCCAAGTACAATTAATAAACTAATAAACATATCACTACATTTCCCATACAGATCTATTGCTTTCCTTCTCCTTAGTTTCATCCTAAATGCTAAATTATTCATGTTTTTGTAATCTCTCCCTTAAACTATTGTAATATGCTCTAGTAGGGCTGTTCCTGAAGACCCTTCAGAAACTTCAACTGGTGCACAATGCTGACGGGTGGGTAGTAAATGGTACCAGATACACAACACATGTAACACCACTACTGCATGAACTGCATTGGTTACCGCTTTGTTTCCATGTGCAAAGGTGCTGATTGTTACCTTTAAAGCTGTAAATGGCTGGGGACCGGGGGTATTTGAAGGATCACCTTTCTCCAAGAGTCTCTACCCATCCAACTAGATTGAGCAGAATGGGCATCCTGAAGATCCTATCAGCAAAAGAGTTTCGGCTATTGGGACTAAAAGATGAGCTTTTTCTGAAGTGGTCCCTGTTCTATGGAACATTCTTCCTTTGGAGATTAGAAACTCTGACCCCCTTAACCCTGTTAGCCTTTCATAAGGACCTAAATGCCTGGCTATGATCCTGTGCCTAGGTGCTGAATGTGTTAAAAGGCCCGTTTCCTGGCTCTGTTGCTAACTGGACAAAAATCTTGGCTGCTTTGTATAATTAATTTGGATGTTTCTGTTATTTTTATTGGATTACAATGTTTTAGAATTTTAATTATATTTCTTTTAATTGTAAGATACCAAGTGTCATCGATTGAGATGGATGGCTATAGAAATCAGATAGATAGATAGATAGATAGATAGATAGATAGATAGATAGATAGATAGATGGATGGATGGATGGATGGATGGATGGATGGATGGATGGATGGATGGATGGATGGATGATAGATACAGGGGTGGGCTTCAAAAATCTCAGCAACTGGTTTGCTGCCCTGTTGCTGGGTGGGCGTGACCATGCATCCTGCATCATGGTGGGAGGGACATTTTTCACCCTCCCCAGGCTCTGGACCTTTTCCTGCCCGCTCTGTAGAGACTGCGTTTCTTACTTGCTTCTTTTGACTACATTCTTTGCAATCTTTTCTCTTTGCATACAATGTATTCCTTTGATCCATTTTAAGCAGCGGTCTTTATCACACAAACATTTTTTTCTCATTCACAACCTCTTTAACCTCATCATTTTTCTGTAGATCCTATCTTTTATTTTCCATTGGCAAAACACTTCTCTGAGAAGCTTCTCTGCTTTCCCAACCTCTTTTTTTTAAAAACTGGGGAAGTAAATTTGCACGCTGATAAAGAGGATAGTAAGTGTTACATAGACTTTGCCTCTATGTAAATTAATCACATTGGAAAGCAAAGGTACTGGTTGGAATTTGTTCATTGTCATCTGTTCTTAATATATCCAAATAATGAGATTTGTTTCTCTGGGTGTTCATTTCAGATCATTTGTTGAGTTTTGACACATCCACTTTCCAGTAATCTATCTTTAAAAGGATGTTTTCATACAGAACGTGAACTATTTCTTCCTACAGTTGTCTTTTTTATACTATATCCTTTCCTCTCTTCTTCATTCTGACATTACTACATTCAGAACTTCTCATTATTCATTCATTTCTCTCTCATGTAAAACAATTAAATCATTCATAGTTTTCAAATCATTTATATATATATTCATAGATTTATGTTTAAACCACATATTGAATAACAATAACAGAGTTGGGAGGGACCTTCAAGGTTTTCTAGTTCAATCCACTGCTCAAGCAGAAGACCCTATACGGGGGGTCCCAACCTGTGGGCTACAATCCACTATCGGGCCATGGCCTATTTGCAATTGGGCTATGTGAGTGGTCGGTCGGCGCGCATGCAGTCCCACTTGCACAAGCAGTGGGCGCATACAACCACTGCTCATACAAGTGAAGCTGTAAGTGCACCTGCCCCTCACACAAAAGCTTCCCCTCTTCCCCTCTCTCCCCAAGATCGGGTGTTCTTTGGTCTTCAGCTTCTTTTATTTCATCTATTCTACCTTGCTTGAATCTCATCTTAACATGCTGATCTTATTTTCCAGCCTGATCTTCCATATTGATAGTGCACTGCTTGGTTTTTTTCCCTTCTTTGTTGATTTTGCATCCCAGGTATTGCAGCCATGCTGTATATTAGCTGTTTCTTGCAATGAGCTGATGCTTATATTTGATATCACAGTATTGGTATTTGACATATTTTGATATAAAATTGTTGTGGCTAAAGTGTTCCTAATAACAGAATTTATTCCCTTTATTATTAATATAAGAACTTACTGTTCAAGGTCCAATTGAAATCAGCTAGATCATTCTACTTGCTCTTTTCATATTACGGTGTTTTTAAGTGTGTCTACCTGGCTTATGGCTTTTGCCTCATTGAAATTCATAAAACCTGGAGGTTAAAGAACTATCTTTGACTTGATATCAGGGTGGATAAAAATCAATGATTTTTTTTTAAAAAAAAAATCAGATTTTTTTGATTTAAATCGGATTTTTTTGATTTTTATCAAATTTATTTTAATAAAAATCTTTTGGGGTAAAATCTATAGTAAGATAGTTTTCTATTTAAGATACATAAATTAGTTTATTCAGCATGAAATGGAGCTTAGTTATGTAGCACGAGGCTGTATATTCTGCAACACTGAGACTATCGGTGAGTCAACAGTGGGTCAAAGGAGTAGCAGAGATGATAGTTGCTCTTTAAAAATTATGATTTAAATCGAGTTGATTTAAATCAAGCCTCTTTACTAGTGATTTAAATCATGATTTAAATTGTGATTTAAATCAACTCGATTTAAATCAAATCCACCCTGCTTGATATTTTTGTGAACAAATGAATATCAAGAAATATTATGTGCTGATAGCTTTGGGTCTGATAGATATAACTGTGGATATGCTATTTTTGTTTTCCTCTATAAATGATATTTCACTTCTACAGTCAATATTTTTCACCAATGCTTAATTAAGACTTTGATATTTTTTATGTTGAAATAATCTTTACTTAATCCATAGAAATTTTGGTAGAACTAAGAAAGTTTTTGGAATTCAGAATGTCCTTTGATTCTGTAAAGTTTAAAGTTTCCCTGAGACAAGAAAATTGGATAAAGTATATTTTGGAGAGAAGTATGGAAAAAAGTAACGTTGTAAAATAGAAAAGTGTGTAGATTTAAAGTGTGTCAGGGTTAATGACAAGACTAAGATGACAGCCTTAAGAGTGGATCAAGTTGACAATCTTATTACCAATATAGAGTTGGGTCTTTTCTTGTTTATACAAATACAAATATTTATTCATGACTATTAATACTTTTTTAACTGCTATATAATCTTTTATTAATCTATTTTTGTGGCTCTCAGTTTGGTTAGGAACTCAGTGGTCACTGTTTTAGGATATTTAATAAAGAAACTGTTTGGGATCTCTATTACTTTGGTTCATATTATAGAGGGTTGCTATTTCCCCCCACACAACAGAACAGATGGGATTGTTGCTTTTCTACTGCTCTCATTGTTGCTTGCCTGTAATACTGGATTGTTGGGCTGGTGGCTGAGACCAGGGATTTCAGTTTCCCACCTGTCCCTGTTGAGTCTGAGCAACTTAGGAATTTGTGGCAAATACATAAATCATGGACTTATCCCAGGTGTTTGGGTCTTGATACAAATTGGAGGTTGCACATTAGACCTGTTTGTGCAACTGCCATGAGACAGTATAGAACTGTCTCATGGCAGTTGAAATGTGATTTTGAAGGATATAAATAGTTGCTTAAATGATTTTCTGATTGCTTTTCCACCTACTATTGCCACTCTTGTTAATTTGACCCATATTAGACAATTGCTGGACTTGGTTGGGTTTAGAGAGAGTTTGGGGTTTTCCCTGAGATCAGGTGAACAATTCTGCTGAAATCCGCCGAATCCTGAAATGGGTGTACTATACAGTCCTCTCTAAGTGGTTTACAGAATCAGCATACTGCCCCCAACAATCTGGGTCCTCATTTAACTGACCTCAGAAGGATGGAAGGTTGAGTCAACCTTGAGCCTGGTGAGATTCAAACTGCCAAATTGCGGGCAGTCAGCAGGCAGCAGAGGTAGTCTGGAATACTGCATTTTAACCACTGTGCCACCAGAGCTCAAGCATAAATAGATTCACACTACTAGAATACATGCTTGCTTTGCTCATATGGTCTCCAATCAAGTGAGAAGAAATTAGAAAATTCTGATCATAGGGAAACTGTATCACTGGTATATGACACTGGACAAATAGTCAACAACGTATAAGGGAATTTCAAATATTTGTTGGAAATATAACTAAATTGAGGGTATTTTTTTTCATCTTTGGTGGACATTCAAGGAATCAATATGTATTTTGATACAAAAGGTTTTAAAAGTATAAATATACAATTGAAACCATAAACATTTATTTTGGGTATAACTGATAAACAAATGGAAGCTTCTTGTGGAACTTTCCTTTTATATATAATAACAGCAGCAAGACTTTTATATGCACAAAGGTTGAAAGATGCACAAATACTACAGTAGAATAATGGATGGTGAAGCTGATGGAACTGTCAAAATTGATAGCCTTGATTAAAGAAAAGACTTTAAAGTTTCTATTTGGAAAACACTTGGAATTTTTGCAAGAAAAAGAATTGAAATGTTGATTTTCATATCTGATTAGAATTACATGGGAATATAGAAATAATGTGATGATGATGATGTTACCCATTCAGTCATGTCCAGATTTTAGCGATTCTATGGGCCAGGTGTCTATATCTTCCAATCTTGCACTATTTCGTTGATTTTTTCCTATGCTCAGGCTGGTGTCACCGATGATATCCTACCATACTTTGATGGTTCTTTGTTGGCCTGGTTTTTTTTTACTGCTGACTCTTTCAAACATGATTGCTTTCTCCAGGAATTCCCCTGCATGGCAAGAAATAATGTAATCAAATGTTAACTTTAGAGTAAAAGTTTTGTGTATGTTTCTTATTGATATCTGAAGCAAAAAAAAAGTCAGAAATCATTCTTTTTCTATTTTCTTTATTTTTTATTCCTTTTTGTACTTCTATTTCCTTTCTTTATTTTTTCTTCTTCTGTCTGTTTATCTTTTAATTTTGTGTTTTTGAAAATCAGTAAGGTTAAAAAAGGATTTACTAATACATAACAATATATATTACTGGGATTATAGTTTATCTATTAGAAAGATTTTAATTTAATTATATTCCCTTGACTGCAAAGATTGAGATTATCAAGAAGAATCAAACTACAATGATATACTATTACATTTTCTGTGATAGTGTCCTAATCTTTCATTTAATGACATTTCAAGCTGTAGCCATCTTGTTATTAAAGCTAATCTCACAATGAATTGCTAATCATTGAAGTTTTAAGTCATTCTTTACATTTATTCCAACTGTACAGAAGGAATAACCTTGGATTTAGTAGTTATATTGGTAGAGTCTGTAACCTGGTTGCCATGGAGATCAGCATGCAGTTTGCTTATGTGACTCATTTGCTGAAATAGCTCTGTAAATGCAGCATCTTAATGGAAAGTCAGGTCAATGTTTGATCATAATAAATAGTTTTCACAAACCATGAATGGGGAAGAGAAGCTTTATTTGCATTTACCCTTCATCATACACTTTAGATGATAGAGACTGGAGGGGAGAGTGAGTGATGATGATACTGTACACAAATACATATAATGTGTCAATTCTTGAATAGTTTTTAAATTTGCCTAAGTTATTTTTAAAAATATTTATGGCAGGTAGGCAGCTTCTCAACCAATGGAAAAATGTTCCAAATAGAGAATGTTACCAATGCCAGAAAATTCCTAGAAGCGTGGCACTCATCAGTCATTAACAGGCACTAAGGCAAACAATATTCACTTACCATTCAAAAGAGACAATCAACAAGGCAAAAAGGGAACAAAAAGACCTAAACGCCTCCTCACCAGTAATCCAAATGAGTAGAGATTAGCACCAAGATTAATTTTAGAATAACAATCAAAAAGCAAACCATGCCCCAATCAACGAACTTCCAAACAAGCTAACAGTAAAAAGTCCAACCAAAGAACCACCAAGGTCAGTCCCACTAACCTAGGACAAGCCATTAGAATACATATTGAGAGCAAATCCCACTCTACTAGCACTGATGATGTTACTTAGTTTGGTAATGAAACATCTGCAAGGAAACCACTAAACTCAGAGAACACCAAGGATCCCACAGCTTGTTCTGTCCCCATACCACACATGCACCCCCACAGACGGTCCGGAGTTAATAAGCCACATGACAAAACTCTTTGAAGATAAAGCTGGCAGCAACCCAGTGGCTAGCTGCCAATTCAGACTTTACTCACACAAAACAAAGATTAGACTGCAAGCATTCCGATAAAACAGGCAGAGTTTCAACAATACAAGGATTTATTTATTTATTTATTTATTTATTTATTTTTCATATTTGTATACCGCCCTACTCCCGAAGGACTCAGGGCGGTGAACAGCCATAATAAATACAAATACATATAGAAGTTAAAAACTATTAAGAAACAGATTAAGTAATTTAGGCTCAAAGATTAAAAACATCCAAATTTATCTAAAGAGGTTTAAACCCCAATTTAAAAGCCAGTTTAAAAGCCAATTAAAAAGGGAGAGTTAGGCCAGACAGCTTGTTGGAATAGAAATGTTTTCAGGGCACGGCGGAATATGCGTAAATCTAGGATGTTTCGTAACTCCGGGGGAAGCCCGTTCCAGATGGTAGGTGCCCCCACAGAAAAGGCTCTCCCCCTGGGGGCTGTCAGTCGACATTGTTTGGCCGACGGCACCCTGAGGAGTCCCTCTCTATGGGAGCGAACTGGTCGGTGAGAGGCTATTGGTGGCAGGAGGCGGTCTCGTAAGTACCCTGGTCCTGAGCCATGGAGCGCTCTAAAGATAGTAACCAAAACCTTGAAGCGCACCCGGAAGACCACTGGGAGCCAGTGCAGCTCGCGCAGGAGGGGGGTTACATGAGAGCGCCACATTGCTCCCATTACCACCCGCGCGGCCGCATTCTGGACCAGTTGGAGCCTTCGGGTGCTTCTCAAGGGGAGCCCCATGTAGAGAGCATTACAATAATCCAGGCGTGAGGTGACAAGGGCGTGAGTGACCGTGCGTAACGAGTCCCGATCCAGAAAGGGATGCAACTGGCGAATCAGGCGAACCTGATAAAAAGTCCTCCTGGCTACGGCCGTCATATGCTCTTCAAAAGACAGCCGTGAGTCCAGAAGGATGCCCAAGTTGCGAACCCCATCTGTGGGGGCCAACGACTCGCCCCCAATAGTCAGAGATGGCGCCAACTGACTATATCGGGATGACGGAAACCACAGCCACTTGGTCTTGGATGGGTTGAGTCTGAGTTTGTTCCTCCCCATCCAGATCCGTACGGCCTCCAGGCACCGGGACATCACCTCGAGGGCATCATTGGGGTGGTCTGGGGTGGAGATGTACAGCTGGGTGTCATCAGCGTACTGATGGTACTTCACCCCAAAACCACGGATGATCTCACCCAGCGGCTTCACATAAATGTTGAATAGAAGGGGCGAGAGGACCGATCCTTGTGGCACCACACATATAAGGGGCCTCGGGGTCGACCTCTGCCCCCCTGTCAACACAGACTGCGACCGGTCAGAGAGAAAGGAGGAGAACCACTGTAGAACAGTGCCCCCCACCCCCAACCCTTCCAACCGGTGCAGCATGATATCATGATCGATGGTATCAAAAGCCGCTGAGAGGTCTAGTAGGACCAGGACAGAGGAGCAACCCCTGTCCCGAGCCCTCCAGAGATCATCCACCAATGCGACCAATGCTGTCTCTGTGCTGTACCCGGGCCTGAATCCCGACTGGAACGGATCTAAATTAATCCAAATGCAGTCCGATAAAGCAGGCAAAGTCCAGTAACGCAGAGATTATGGATTATTTCCAGTTTTTGCTTGTCACAAACTGAACCGGCCACCACACCCACATTTATACCCTGTGGGGTGTGGTCCAGTGACTCAGCTAATCTCTGGCACGCCTTCCCCTCTGCTGCACATGCTTCTCCCTGCGCCTTTGCCGAGGGTCCAGCCAGAACTTATCTTCTTCGTCGCTGTCCACCTGTGGCTTCAGGGACGTGTTTGGCTCTGAGCCTATCGTTTGGCCTTCGGTATCCTCTGGAGGTATTGCCAGAGAGGAGGGTCCTGGAGAGGGAGGCCTTGCCAACTCCTCTCCCTCACTCTCAGAGTCTGCATCTGTCGATAACCCAGGCTCAGGCAACGGAGCCACAACACAGCTTAACCCTGAGCTTCAAATATTATCTTCTAAAGAAAGATATACTATAGAAGATAAGTCGCTTCTGATTTTCTTCACTATAAGAACAATCACATGGAGGCATATTTATTTATTTATTTATTTATTTATTTATTCATTCATTCATTCATTCATTCAATCAATTTATATGCCGCCCCTGTCCGAAGACCCAGGGCGGCTCACAATACACTCAAAAAATCACTATAAAAACACTTAAAAATTAAAAACATTAAAAATATTAAAACCCATTCACACCATTCATGGCCGGATCTCGTCAGATCATAAAGTGAGATCAACGGTCCCAGCCCTGCCAGAAAAGCCAGTTCTTCACCCCTTTTCGGAAGGCCAATAGGGTGGGGATGGTCCGGACCTCAGGAGATAACTGGTTCCAGAGAGCTGGGGCAGCCACAGAGAAGGCCCTCCCCCGTGGGCCCGCCAGCCGGCATTATTTAGCTGACGGGAACTGGGGGAGACCAACTCTGTGGGATCTTACCGGTCGCTGGGAGCTATGAAGTAGAAGGCGGTCTCGAAGATAACCTGGCCCTGAGCCATGTAGGGCTTTAAAGGTAATAACCAACACCTTTGTGACCGGAAACTAATAGGGAGCCAGTGCAGCTCACGGAGAATTGGTGTAATGTGAGTGTACCTAGGTGCACCCACGTCAGCTCGCGCGGCTGCGTTCTGGACCAACTGTAGTCTCCGAACACTTTTCAAGGGTAGCCCCATGTAGAGCGCGTGGCAATAATCTAACCGTGAGGTGACAAGGGCATGAGTGACTGTGAGGAGAGCCTCCTGATCCAAGTAGGTTGCAATTGGTGCACCAGGCGAACCTGTGCAAAGGCCCCCCTAGCCACAGCTGTCAGATGTTGCTCTAATCTTAGTTGTGAGTCTAGGAGGACACCCAAATTGCGAGCCCGTTCTGAGGGGGACAATTTCCCCCTCACATATGGAGGCATGGCCATCAAAATTATGACTCAGTCTCTGTATCTGATCAACTGTATCAACCCATTTCTGACCCATTCCGCAGCCTTGGAGAAACGGCATTCATGGTAAGACCAAGGCCCTTTTAACCTGTATCAAGTCACTTATTGAGTTCTGTATAAATGAAATAAATAAATAATTTTCAAGCTTTTTTATATATTCACCAAGCATAATAAAATAACGCTTCTTATTTGTCACCTTTTCAATAAAAAATATAAGGTATATTTTACTTAATTTTTCTGGTGTAATTTACCAACAGTACATCTTTTTATAATTTTTTTCTTAAGATAATATAACATAATATAAATTTCAATTCTTTCAACAACAGCTTGCCTTCAGAAGTTGTAGGTGCTTCATCACTGGATGTTTTTAAGAAAAGACTGGACAACCACCTATCTGAAATGTAGAGGGTTTCCTGCTTGAGCTGGTGTTTGAACTAGAAGACCTTCAAGGTCCCTTCCAGCTCTATTCTGATTGATAATTTTTCCGCTATTCATTCAAAACAGACTGTGATTAATACATATATGTATTAATACATATACTAATGTATTTATTAATGCATATATTAATATATGTAATGGGACATGGTGGCTCAGTGGCTAAGACGCTGAGCTTGTTGATTGAAAGATGAGCTGGGTGAGCTCCCGTTACTTGTCCCAGCTTCTGCTTACCTAGCAGTTTGAAAGCATGTAAAAAATGCAAGTAGAAAAATAGGGACCACCTTTGGTGGTAAGGTAACAGCGTTCTGTGCACCTTTGGCATTTAGTCATGCCATCCACATGACCACAGAGACATCTTCGGACAGTGCTGGTTCTTTGGCTTTGAAGCGGAGATGAGCACCGCCCCCTAGAGTCGGGAACGACTAGCACATATTTGCAAGGGGAAACTTTACCTTTAATATATACATTGTTTGACTCAACAATTTAAGATATGCTGATGATACAGTTCTCTTCGCCAGTAAGCATGAAGACCTTCAGCTCTTCATCAACAGTCTCAGAAATATCGGAAAAATATGATTGAAGCTTAACACCTCAAAAACCAAGATCATGGTCGTCAGCAAACAACCCATTAATTTACCACTGATAAATTTGGAAGGAATACCACTAGAAAAAGTTGAAAGGATCACGTACCTCAGTTCTAATTTACATGAAAGCTGGGACATGACCACTGAAGTAAAGACAAGGATAGAGAAAGCTCGAACAGCATTCTTCAAAATGAAAAAGGTCTTCTGCAGTCACGACATAAGCCTAAGACTGAAAAGCAGGCTTGTCAGATGTTACATCTTTTCTATTCTCCTTGTGGAGTAGAGAGTTGGTCTCTAACTGAAAGCCACTTGAAGAGACTAAAAGCATTTGGATTTACAGACGGCTGTTACATATTAGTTGGGTTGACAAAATCAGAAATGAGGAGGGGATAAACTGCCTGGGAAAGCCAAGGGAAATCCTCAAAACCATTAAAAAGCGAAAGTTAGAATATTTTGGACATGTGATGTGATACCCAGAAAAATACGGCATACTTCACTTCACATACACACACCAAGGAAAGATTGAAGGCAAACGAGGTCCAGGCAGAAGAAGAACATCATGGCATCAAAACCTAAGGGACTAGTTTGGACAAAACTCAGCAGCACTTTTTTGTGTGGCTTCTGATAAAAATAGGATCACCAACATAATCACTGACTTCCGATGACAGATGTGGCACAAGAAGAAGATGTGACAATAAAGTTTTTCTTATTTGTGTATTATAAACACAACATTTTTAACACAGTTTATCATAAATTCATCTGTTCTTCTGTTTCAAATGTCAATAAAGTTTATTCATTACATGTTCATCATCTGTACACAATTCCATTTCAAATATATCATCTTGTAACACCTTATATTTAACTTGTGTCCTTTCCTCTTGCAATAGATATATAAATTTGTCTTTTGTTTAAATGGTGTACTAGTTGGCAAATCAGGTTTGTCTGAAAAAAGGTCATAATTCTAGGCAGAACATTCATCTTTTTCATAGAAATTCTCCCCAATGACAATTGCAGTTTCTCCCATTTTAACATGTCCATTTATGTTTTCTATCTTAAAATAATAGTGATATCCAAATATTTCACTGTTTTCCAGGGGTGGGTTCTACTTACCTTTAATACCAGTTCGCAACAGGAAAACTAGACTTTTTCTTGAAGACGTTTCACATCTCATCCAACAAGCTTCTTCAATTCTGATTGAATGGTGGGGAATGGAAGAATTTATATTCCTTCTTCTGGTTGTTAGCATTCTTTCTGAGAGTTGTTGAGGCCACTTGGAGGTTTATTTGTGCCCTCAGGGTCACCTGAATAGTGCAAATGGGTGTGGAACCTTTTTGGAACTGCTGAAAGGACTGCATTGTAAACAGGAGAGAGGTGGTGTCATATCCCTCCTCCTCTGTTGAGGCAGGGCTGTTCAATTTTAATGTAGATGGCCTCTTTGAGAAATGAGACATCTTCAAGGAAAAACAAAGCTAACTGGCAGAGCCAGGTCTTTAAGCTCTTACGGAAGGTCAGGAGGGTTGGTACAACCTCACATCGGTATCAAATATGGGGACATTTGAGATATAACTTATTTAAAACATGATGGAGACATACAAGGACATGGATGCTTTTTGTTTATTATGCCTACTGTATTTATTTTTATTAAAAATAAGGAAATCAATTAAATAAAATTTATGTACATTTGTCTGAAAGGAAGTCCAATAGAACTCAGTAGACTAGAAATACTGAGAAATAGAAATACCAAAGCTTTTTACCTCAGTAACTGCTAGGAACATATTCCGGTTTTTCATTACTAAAAGGAATAATAGTCATATGAGTGCTAGCAAAAACATTAGCAATAGCAATAGCACTTAGACATATACCGCTTCACAGTACTTTACAGCCCTCTCTAAGTGGTTTACAGAGTCAGCATCTTGCCCCCAACAATCTGGGTCCTCATTTTACCGACCTCTGAAGGATGGAAGGCTGAATCAACCATGAGCCAGTGAGACTAGAACTGCCAAACTGCAGCCAGCCTGCAGTCAGCAGAAGTAGCCTGCAGTACTGCATTCTAACCACTGCACCACCACAGCTCAATAAATTAAATTAAATTAAAATGTTGATTCAGAATTGCATATACATAAGATGGCCAGGACGGTGATTTCCCCCCTTCTTTTTAGAACAAATGTTCCTTCTAAGTCAATAGAAACATTTGTGCCAGAGGTCAGTTCCAAAGCTTGTTGGAATAGATATGTAATCATAGAATGTATGGCACTTTTACCCATCTAACTTGTTCATTTTAAAAACTAAGTCTCACCATCCTCTGCCATTAAACAGACAAGCAAATTAAATTTAAAATCTGGACAAAATCTGGACAAACACAGTATATACCCAGCAAAAAAAGGATAAAACAGATTTGATTATACCAATTTACATAACATTCTAGAATTTTCCATACTTTACTATATGACTGGTGGCATGTCCCAATGAAGATTCGTTTCATATGTATAAATAATTACAGTGCAGATTGCAAAAAGCTAAATATGAATATTTAGATGTCAGACTTTTAAAAACTGTTACAAACAGTAATGCTTCACTATTTTGAAATTTGGAAGAATTTATTGCCAAATCTTTAAGCCAGACAGAAAGAAGCCAAATAGATACAGATGGCATTGGAAAGATCTAGTATGAAATCAGCGCATATTACAAAAGAGATACTGCTTTTTAAAAATATGTGCAATAGATACATTAGGTCACTACAAAAGCAAAAAGTTCCTTGTCTTGTTTCTTATGACACCAACCACTTTTGCTGCCAACTGCTCCTCTTCCCATTTGTTATAAATGAAATCAGTCTTCACATTTGGCTGGCTTTCTATGGAACTATTGGTTATTAGAATATAAAAGTGTATTCATGCTAAAGTAGTCAGACTAACTGCCAATGTTATGTCTTTCCATGGATATTTCTCTTTTGAACTTTCTTTTTACAATGCTAGCTTTCATAGAGTTTTCTTCTCCATGCTTTTCTGAAATGAATATGGTTCTTTGATACTTCCAGAATTTGAAAGTAGGGATACAGGAGATGCTAATCAGTAAGAATAGAAATAATTAAAGAAAAGAATGGTAAATTACGTTCTACAGATATTTTGTTAACAGGTGACAAGCATACAATTATTTATTTGTTTGGTGTATGGCATATCATACATGGACTTGCAATATACATTAACATTTCACCTAGATTAATAAAACACAATAAAATATAAACGTGAAAAAGATCTCTATTCAAATACCAATGTGTAAGCCATCTAACCATGAAAATGCAACATAGTTTATCTATATTAAAAAATCATATACTGCACTGGTATATGCCATCAGCTTGCAGTCAGTCACAATGTGATCTACAATTTGACATGGGACCCCTGCAGTCACACTGAGGGGAAGATACTATGTCCCATTTATATACTGAGTCCTGGCAGATGCCTTGTGAGGTGAGAATTTTATTCAGGATTGTCCATTGCTGACGTGATAGTTCAAAGCCTGGCACCATTTTTGTGGGGTCATTCTATGTCTGGCTAGTTAGTGACTCATTTGGCTTTCCATTGGGAATCGATGATAAAATTGTTGAGCAGATGTTGTACAGGTGCCAGTGAGGGTTTCCTGTTTTTGAGTCTTCCAACTAATAAATCAGGAAGGTCGGCATGCACCAGTAGGAGTGAGTTGTTCATAATTTTTCTGTATTCTCTCACTAGTACATCTTGCCTTCATAAAGCTGGTGGAGCTATATGGCCCAGGACAGGAAACCAGCAAGTCGGAGTGCTTATAATCCTCATGATTTTGTTGAGTCTGGCATGTAGCTTTTAGTATGACACCTGTTAAGCCATACAGGGGAACAGTTTTTTTCTGTGGAGTAGACTATCCCTAGTGCTGATGACCTCAGGGTGGCAGCTGAAGCTTCCCATTTAATTCCGCATAATTTCTGGAGTATGTTGGAGTATGTTGTTTCTAGTATTGAATACTGCCGTATTCTCTAGATGTATCTTATAGAAGAGACTCTGGACCATTGGTACTCCAAGGTACTTTGGATGGGGGTTATAGAGGAGTAATTTTTTGTTTAACTAGATCTTCAGGACTTCATATAGTTTGTTGTTAAGGTGGAAACACATAGTTACTCTTTTGCTAAGAGTAAGCCTCCAGTCAGTGAAAAATTTCTCCAAGACCTTAAGATCTTTGGACAGGAAGATGTCTGCCACCTCCACGTGTTTTCCTTGTACTGCTATAGCCAAATCATCAGTGTGTCCAAATTTGTGTCTCCTTGTTGCCGGCATATCTGATACGTAAATTGAATAATGTAGGTACCTTTACAGAGCCTTGTGAGAGGCCATTGTTTAATCTTCTTACCTTACTTATGTTTTCCCCCATGATTAACTGGAAGGACCAATGACTCAGCATGTTATTAATTAGTTGACAAAGATTTTTGCAGGGAATAATATGGCACAGTTTACACAACAGTCTTTCTTAACTGCGTTGTATGCCACAGTTACAGCTACGAACATGGCCATTGTTTTTAGGTCTTGATGGAATCCTGCTTCAATATAGCCTGTTGGCCTTGGCACCTGATCTACAGAGTTTTGTTTTTGTCAGAAGCCGGCTTTTCTATGGGCATATGCTCATTTATTATGGGAGCAATCCTGTTTATAATTAAACTTTCCAGGAATTTGTGGCAGGAGTTCAAAAGGACGATTCGGCGGTAGCTTTCAATTCTATCTAGTGGTTTGCCAGGTTTTAGAAGTCACATTATTTTAGCTTCTTTGAATTCTGGTGGGAGGCAGAACCTATTTAATGAAGAATGTCACATAGAAATCTTAAACTTTATTCTTTATTTAAATAAAGAAGTTGCAAAAAGTTCTTTTCAGCTTGAACAGAACAGAACTCATTTGTAGATTCTCTCTTTTCTCAGTTTGCTTTTCTAAATGATGTCATTCAACCAAGTGGAGTTTAAGATTGTGCTTCTCCAATTATGTATGAATAAAAAGATCTAAAATGTATGTATGCAGAAGAATTGGGCAAGACAAGGTTTCCTTTAATGCTAAACATGTATGCTCAGTTTAAATCTACATATTTAATTAATCATCTTTACTTTTTCAAATGCTTTTGGCCATTAATCAAGTACTTGGCTAGTCTTTCTACAGTGTTGATTGAATATTCATTAATACATATGATCTGGTTGATTTCAGTTTGATTTATTCTAATTTCTCTTTTCAGTTAGAGAATGTAAACACTAATAGGATTTCTGATGGTGCAGTGGTTAGAATTCAGTATTGCAGGCTATCTTTGTCCACAGCCTGGAGTCAAATCCTGATAGGCTCAAGGTTGATTGAGCTTTCCATCTCTCTGAGGTCAATAAAATGAAGACCCAGATTGCTGGAGCCAATATACTGAATAAAATGAAGACCCAGATTGCTGGAGCCAATATACTGTCACTGTGTATATTGAAACACACTATGAAACGGTATATAAGTGCTATGCTATTGCTATTACGTTGCAGATCATAGATAAACATTTCACCCATCGGTACAGCAGTCAATAAGGCATAAAATACATGAGGAAGAAATACCGTATTTTCTGGCGTATAAGACGACTTTTTAACACATGAAAATCTTCTCAAAAGTTGGGGGTCGTCTTATACGCCGGGTGTCGTTCTCCTGTAACCAGGCAGACCAGCCCAAAAGGCTCTGACGAGCCTTAAATGGCTCTGGCGATCCAAGCTCTGGCGATCCCAGCTGAGTTGCCTGCTAATCAGGCAATGCAGCTGGGATCGCCAGAGCCATGTAAAAGAAAAAAAACTTTTTTCTTTTACATGGCTCTGGAGATCCAAGCTCTGACGATCCCAGCTGCGTTGCCTGCTAATCAGGCAACGCAGCTGGGATCGCCAGAGCCATGTAAAAGGAAAAAAGTTTTCCCCCTCCAGCTTGCTTACCTTAGCTGCTAGTCGCAACGCTTGCCTTGCTTCGCTTGCCTGAATCCATTCCATCAGCAAGCCAATCAAGCAGGCAGGGAGTTGTGGACTTCAACTCCCAGAAATCCTCAGCCAGCAAAACAAAGTTGGCTGAGGAATTCTGGGAGTTGAAGTCTACAAGTCTTAAAGTTGCCAAGGTTGGAGACCCCTGTTCTGTTGGGCAAGTTTTTTTCCCCTTTAGGAGCTTTAAAAAAAATAGTTAATTGGAGTTTTTTTAGTTGTTCTTTTTTAGACCTAGCCATTTAAAGTTTAGGAAGTTTTAAATTTAGTTTTCATATAAAAATAAAAATAAAATAAAATAATATTTGTGCAGCTTTCTGAGATTTAGTGTTTCTGTAGTGTTTCACTCTAACTACACAAATACACAAAATTTCACAAAGCTGTATGTGGAATTTTGTGTGTGTAAAGTGTGAAAGTTGTTTTTTTGGGCTTTTTGTGGCTGTGTGAGGTTCCTGCTTGTTGCAGGGGCCATTTTGGGTCTAGCACAGCTGCTTTTACATTGTGGGTGAGCCAGTTGATGTTTTTTAATTTTTATTTGATGTGCGTTGGAAGAGAGGTAGTCTTATACGGCGAGTATAGCCCAAACCCTATATTTTAATAGGAAAAGTCGGGGGTCGTCTTATACGCCCAGTCGAAAATACGATATTTTGTTTATTCTTTTCTGTATTGTATTCTGCGATATAATGTTAAATGGAACTGAATCAAAATTGAAAAGAGGGAAGTTGAGCAATTTTTTTCAAAATGTTGAGTCTAAGTTGTAGGCAAAAAAATCATAAGTCAAATATAAGTGTGTGTGTGGTATATGTAGAATATGTGTGTAAATTATTGCTTAATTTACACATATAACACGCTGTAAATAGTTACCTATGGCTGCTATAGCTGGAAAAAAATACTAAAATGTATTTTACTACTTTTGCATTTTTTGTATTCCATGGTCCTTTGAACAGGCTTTTTGTTCTAACAATCGAAACGCACTTACTTACAAACTTCGTTTAAGACATAAATAGCTATCACATCCTTTTTTTTCTGAGCAGTGTTCATTTCTGGTATATTTCCTTTAAGCATATACAGAATATTGCGTTAAGCAATGTGATGCCTTATGCTACTATATTAAACAAATATAGATTTCTGTGTTTTCTTACAAAGTATCAGAAACATTGTTTTGTAAATAACATCCTGTTTTCTTTCAGGTGGTGCTATACTATACTATGCTATACTGACTTTATCTTCCACAGAGGTCTGTTTTATCTCCTATGTAGTTTAACACTGATGTGAAATTATTGGGGAAGGTCATTCAGGACTTTGGAATAGAAATCTATCAGTATACAGATTACATCCGGCTCTACTGCTTTCTATCTTCTATGTCTAAGAAAGCAATCAATACATTTGACCATTCCCTAATCTCACTTTTGATGTTCAAGAAACTAATTAAGCCCTAGGTTTTGCAAGGAACATTTTGGAACTGAGAAATTTTATATTGCATTAGGTTTTGATTTTATATAATTTTAATATGTATTTTATTACAGTTTGTATTAATAATGTTTTTATGTTGATGATCCAGTAAACCCCTTAGATTAAATTGAATGAAGTGGCATAAAAATATCTGTAATAAATCAAGAACAAATTAATATAATCATTGTTTTTTCTGTAGGCAACTAATACTGAAAGCAAGATTCCTTTCCCTTTTCAATTGCTATATATATATTTATTTCTAGTAAGTACAATCCTTAATACTCAGAGAATCTGATGTAAAATAGATAATTTTTAAAGAATTGTTTTAGAAAGGGGATTTACTGTACTAAAATATGTCAAAAATTGAATATTAAACAAATTTTTAAAAAACATAGATGAAACATTTATAAATATTTATTTATTTATTTATTATTTATTTATTAGTTCGATTTATATGCCACCCTTCTCCAGAGACTCAGGGCGGCTTACAATGCTTTAAGCAATAGCCTTCATACTTTTGTATATACCTGCTTAGTAGGGCTTTTTGGCCCCCCCAAGCGGTGTTCTATTTTATACAATGTCAGCTTATTGCCCCCACAAACCGGGTCCTCATTTTATCTACCTCGGAAGGATGGAAGGCTGAGTCAACCTTGAGCCTGGTGAGAATTGAACTCGCAGTAATTGCAGGCAACTGGCAGCTAAGTACTACTTTAACAGCAGTTTTTAGTCCGCTGCGCCACCAAGGCTCTGAATACTAAGTAGAAATATCTGTTTGAAATGAAAAAAATAAAAATAAAAGACTGAGTTTATTTTCAAGAAACATTCTAAACCCATGGAATTACATAAAGATTTATAATTTTTTTTTGTCTAAAAGCCAAATATTATTATAGTTCTGGGAAAAAACACTGGTTGCCACTGTTTTAGTCCAGCCCTTGGGGCTTTGGGGTGGAAGTAGACAGACATATTTATTCAGTCTCTACTCTTTGATTTTCTAAAGCTGATGTCAATTTAAATTTTGAATTATTTACTAGATATATATATATACTTGTTTCCTCCAATCTTGAGGAAATACCATGCTGCTGAATAACTTAAGACTACAAGTAGCTTTCCTTCTCAATGAGAAAAAGGTTGCTTTTTCTGTTATCTTTCTAATCTGTAACAGTTGAAGGCATTTTTTTTTTTACTGCCACCACTGGTAGCATTTTCCCCTCCCCTTGCTAATCTACTTGAATTTAGTTTAGTTTAGTTTACTTTATTGACATTGCACATGGTACAACAAAATTAAATGCCGTCTTCAGTGTACATTATAACTATAAAAATAAAAACACAAACATACATCCTTTACATTCTATATAATTGAAATTGAAAACCCAATATTGCACTATACCGTAGAATTCAATATGGTTATTGCCCTGGGATAGAAGCTGTTTTTCAGCCTATTTGTCCTTGTTTTTATTATCCTGTACCATCTGCCAGATGGTAATAGTTCAAAAAGAGAATATTTTAAACTTTCTTAAGGCAGCGGGAACTATAAAGCTCTTCCAAAGAGGGGAGAGGGCAGCCAATGAACCTCTGGGCAATGCCATTGATCCCAGTGGTTGGTTTCAAATTTTTTTACTACCAGTTCTGTGGGCGTGGCTTGGTGGGCATGGCATGCCTTGGTGGGCGTGGCAGGGAAAGGATCCTGTAAAATCTCCATTCCCACCCCACTCCAGGGGAAGGTTACTGCAAAATCCGCATTTCCTCCCCATCAGCTGGGACTTGGGAGGCAGAGAATAGATGGGGGCGGGGCCAGTCAGAATTTTTACTACTGGTTCTCCAAACAACTCAAAATTTCTGCTGCCAGTTCTCCAGAACTGGTCAGAACCTGCTGAAACCCACCTCTGGTTGACCATCTGGAGTGTTGTGCAATTTACAAAACATACACAGATGCAGTAAGTTAAAATACTCTCTATGGTGCAGCGGTAGAAGGCCACCAGCAGTTTTTCATTCAGTTGTTGTTCCCTGAGAAGTCTCAGGTAGTATAATCTCTGCTGGGCCCTTTTGACCAGTGCTGCAATGTGAGTGCCCCAGGTCATTTCTTGACCAGCCCAGGTAGACTAAACATGAGTTAGTACTGCTGATCCTGCTGGTGAAGATACTTTAGCAAGTAGTTCATCTATTCACCTGATTGAAAGTACGTAGTGGAATAACCTTGAGGAAAAGGAGAGGAAAAAAAGAACTTTGAGGAACAGGAGCAAGAGCTGCAACCGACAACAGTCAGATTAAAAAAAAAAAAATCTGACTCTGCGACAGATCTGTATATAAATCTCAGACAAGACCCTCCCTAATTCTCATGAAGATAATGGGAGGAGGGGAGAGGAAATGCACTCAGATTTGTTGTCAGTCCTCCAAAATAGACCAGACTAAGAAGCAAAAAGTTATACATGCTAATCCGTCTTTTATTATAAGGTTATAGTAAACTAGGCTTTGACTAGTTTTACTGTTATTGGGACTCAGGTACACATTAGTTATTATAATTAGTATCAAGTTTATGATGTGGGATAACTTCTATTCATAAGGCACAGGGTCAAGCTGCTTAGATCATCTTCTTAGCTTAGGGTAATAACCCAACTATGATTTTATTTCTTCCTGTTTCAATGTAATCCTGCAGGTGTTTTATATAACTGCAATGAAAATAAGGGCTAACTTTTGTAACTAGCTTTTATTACAGTAGACCTGTCCAAATTATATCTTTCACACACAGAGTTTGTGCCAAAAATACTTTCTTTTCAGTGGAACAGAACGTAAAACATCAAAACCTAGAAAATGAGACATGGAGGAAATTAGTTCTTACCTTATGTATGTTAAGACTCCTTGGGGGTTAAGAAATCATATTTTATGAACATTAATGCAATATTTTCCCCTAAATGTGTTTTGTACAAAAGGCTTAATTTGGAATGAGTTCATGAATGGTTAAAGTAATCCTTCTTCAGCTGTGATATCTGTATGAGATTTTAGTCTGAATATGCTTTCTCTTCTTTGACATCCCCAGTGTAAAAGCTACATGTTCTTTATTTCTAGTTTGGGTATTTTTACCCATTTATGTTCCCTGTTTGTATCATTTACCTCAATGGTTAAATCTGTTAAAATAAAGACAAGGATCCAAAGAAATGCATAATTAATTTCATTGAACAAATGAACCCTTTATTTGGTTTTCTTGGGCAGTAGCAATCCATACCCTGAGATGCCATTTCTGAACTGCAGATACTTTCAAAATTTAGTTTATAATGTAGTATAAAGATTTATTGTTAAAAGAGTGCAAAAGTAGAAACTCTTTGGCTCTTCAGCATGCTGAAAGTATGTCTTCGAATTCCAGTCAACAACAAACTAATTATATGAACTTCACAATGGAGAAATGAATAAATAATAATACTTGTAAGTTTTTTTATAGTCCAAACTAAACAAATCTTATTTTTTTAAAAAACAGAATGAAAAATCTCCAGGGCGTTCAGCAAGTCGATCAAGTAACATTTCAAAGGTAAGTTGTAAATCATTCTCAGGGAGTTTTGTTGCAACATGCATACTATCTCGGTTAAATTGTAAGTACAAATGAATTCTGTTGGCTATAAATGGGGTGTAGTTTTGACTAAAGCTGCATGGCTATATGTTTTGATTCTACAAGAATAACAACAACATTTTTTTATAATTGTAGCTTTGTAGCTTTGAAATTGGGCATATACTCTCATGTTCGACTCAACAAGTCAACATGTCTGATGTAAAATATTTTCTCATGTAAAGCTACAGTATACACAAAAAGTTGAACTTCTGAACTGTACTGCTCTCAAAACTTAACAACTTTTTTCACCCTTATAATCTCTCCCTCTAGCCAGTCTTTAGAGGTTCTTGTCGCAAGTGTAACCTAGTAATTTCTAGCTTCAGTAAAGAAACTCAGAAGGACAAATTGTCTAAAATGTTCGGCAAACAACTCCCCCTCCCCTTGAAGTTAGGAAGAAGTTTGGTAGGTGCTTTTGTTTCTGAAGGCTTCATTGGAGCAATGGATCTATTGGAAGAAATGCCTCATTCCAAGTAAATTATTTCAGGATTCTGTGCACAATAAATTATTAGATAAAAATGTGCTATCTAATTTTATTTGGGTCTGTTCAAGGCCTTGCTGACTACTTCTATAGCTGTTTTTTCCCTGTGGCTTAGCCTCCATTTATAAGAACCTACCCACTGTCCCTTTCAAATCAAAAACTTTTTTCTAACATCTGTTTTTATTTCTTTCACTATTGATATATAATACATAGTGGGTAGAGGGCATTTGAGTCATTATTGTCTTCCATTGACTGTGTGGACTAATTCTTGAAGTTTTCTTGGCAAGATGTTCAGAAGGTTTGTGCCTTAGTAGATACTAGAACTCACAATCTCTCATTTCTAGTGTGTTGTCTTAACACCTACAGCAAAACAGCTTTCACTGAGTATTCTAAAAAAATTATTTCAAACGGGAAATTTTAGTGCCATGTCTTGCAGTTTGTAATTTGCTACACATATGGCCTAGGCCCTAGGTCTCTGTCAGTGTATAAGACTTTATGAACTGGAATAGCCCTAACAACAAGTCAGCCAATGGAAACTGTTTGGTGACTGAGACACAGGATTTGTTGTGAGCCATGTCAGACGGCTTGGAGCCTGAGCGTGGCTTAGCTTAACTATTCTGTTTATATAAGAGTTCGCTTGTCTTTGCTTGCTTGCTTCTAGTTCTTGTCCTTGTACTTGCTAGTTCTTCTTCTCTCTACCATGTTGCTAGAGCTGCATGGGTATTGTATACATGCATCATGTTTTATATTACTGTATATAAAGAAATTTCTTCTATAAATGAATCCTGCTGAATTATTTACTTGTATGCTAGCTGGATTGCTACAAACTGCGACAGTCTCTGCAATTCAGTCACCAGTTCCTGGGCTTAACATGGCCTAGTGTTATTCTTTTATTAGTAGAAGAATACAGCATTTCCTTCATTTAGCCTTAATCTGTTGGTTGTGGATATCAGATCAAGGAAAGAAGGAAATGCTACCATTTTCTACCAATAAAAGAAAAACAAAGGGCATTGATTTGATAGCAAAAACCACTAGGGAAAGGAGTGATTGTGATATTCACTCCAGAGTATTTAGATTGGGTGTAGCAGCCCCAGTAAAAAAGATTGCTTATAGAAACAAAGATTTCATTTTCTTCCTTGTAGTTTTTCTGCAGCTGCATATCAGAGGAAGGCCTTATTTTAACAAAAGGTAGGGATAAGTAAGTAGCTCAAGTGGCATTCTGTCTTTTTTGTCCCCCTCCCTCTTCTTTTTTTATGTTATCCATATCTCCATATTTTCTCAGCATAATTACAAAATTTATACTGGAGAGAAATACTGGGGAGAAATGGCAAAAGCATTGTAACATAAATTATTGTTAATCAAAAGCACATATATATATAAAATACAAAACCAGGTGTTACACTACATTGTTCATAAATTTTGTATTCAATATTCCTTTCAAAAATAATTTTGTTTTAAATATGTTTAAAATATATTTTAAATTCCCTTTCCAGTGAGTCAGTCTTAGGAATCTGAAATGCTTGCTGCTTGTTTTGCCATCTGTTGTAACTGATTAATGACCATTTGTTCTCTTGCCTAGAAATTGTTAACTTGGCTCTGTGTCAACAGCTTGGTGACATTGTTAATGGGCAATGTATTATACTGATTTTATTACAATGACAGTTGCAATATTAAAGGTAGGAATATATCCAATTACTTTTCAGTAGTGCAAGACTGACAAAAATATACTTATTGAAATCAGGACTGTTTAGGTTTTGTTATTGAATGTGCATTTACTCCAGATTTTACCTGCTATTGACTATTTCAAAAGTAAATGTTTCAGGTGTTAAATTATTCCATGAAGAAAAATTGTGGTTTTTGTGATTGAAGAAATTGAGGAATAACTCTGAAGGGGCTGGCTATGATCATAAGAGCGATTTTGACCATGACCAGAGACACTGCTGTGAGGATATCAGGATATGGTATCTATTTGTGATACTGTATTGTAGAAAAAGAAGCTGGTTTGTGTGCTGACCAGTCTCTTGTCCAGTAGGTTCCTTCTCTGTTGCATATAGTGTTGGGATTAGTAGTGGAACACTATGTATTGTGCTCTGAGTCACTTCAATTTGACAGCTTCTAGGACTTGTACGGATAAAAGTTGAGTTCATGTTTTTCATAGCAACCACTGGCTTGTGTCAGGTCATCTTGGCTTCAACAATTTGGTGTTCATATTCTGAATTTCATTTTTGTTTCAAAACAACAGTTGATGGAACTGGAGGGAATTGTCATCATCCTTTTGCTATGGTTAATCATGCTCTGGTCCAGTTGCATTTGGTAGCCATAAAGAGGTGGGACTGATCAATATAGTATGTCCCTAAAGGACCATCTGGTTTTTAGAGATGGCTTGTGGATTTTCCCAGTTCTGTAGTGAGCAGTTCTACTCAGCATCTTGTAAGTGACTGACATCAGGGGTGAACCAGGCAATATAAATTATTGCTCCCAAGTAGCTTCTTTCCAAGGCCTAATTCTTGAGGGTAGCTAGGTTTTCGGAGGCCTTTTGGAAGGTGAAGCACCAGAAACCACACATCTTTTGGCTATGTAAGAAGTCTAGAAGTAAATCCAATCAACCTGGATACATGCCCTTATTTAACCGAGCCATGGAGTTGAAGTGTTTTTTTTATTTTTTGTTCCCTTATTACATCAGAGAACTGTTGTCCAGTAGTTGTGAACTCCCTTTTGGGGGAGTTTTATTTTCCCCCTCAGAATTATATCTGAGATCTGCCACTGAGATACTGTAATTAGTTTCTTAATTCTTAGTAGCATTTTAATAATGTCACTTCTGCATGGACTTTTTTTTTTTTTTTTTTTTTGTGATTGGCATACTGTTATTTGGGTCTGTTCTGGTTAAATTTTATACAAAGCTTGACTTTCATCTACAGAAAGTATTAAAATTACATTATTAGTAATAGTACAAAGTAGAAACTGATAAGATGCAAGACAGACGTTTGAGCTTACTGGCAGTTGTCCAACTAAGCTTGAATTTTTTTTACAATAATGAAAAGGTAAATATATGCCTCATTTATTAACTCCCTACCTCACCTACAATAAGTAGCTGAATAATGTTTTTTTTAAGAAATGAAAGTGAAGATAGAAATAGCAAAAGAGGGGAACCGAGTAGGAAGAAATTTAATAAAGAAGCTAGAAGATTTCATTTCTGAAAAGTTGTATCAAGCTATATTTGTCCATTGCAAACAGGCTTTGGCAAGAATTCAGTTGGCTAAGTAGTGTGTTTTTAAAAGCTATTCATGTCCTTTCATTCTTGATGCCTCTGAATCACATCTCAGAGTTTTCAGAATTATAGCAACAACAAAAGATAGAATGCCATATAAATCAAGCAAGATGCTAAATAAAAATAACACAAACTGAATTTTATAGAGTTTTGTATCTAAACTATAGGCAATTAAGAGTTCATACAGGTTAAGAGTTCATATAGGTTAGAGATTAAGTCATTGCTATGTAGGTAATGGTTATAGTTTATATCAGAGCAAACCTATAGAAGAGTCAGTGTTGATGTTTCAACTGATGGGTCCTTCAATGTCTATGAGCTTTCCATGATTATCCAAACAGACTGCCTCTGATGCCAAGCCAATGTTTGTCATTTTGGAAACATGCCACCATTACTAAATTCAAGAGCAAAAATACAGTTCATTTTATTGAATCTGGTATTTAGGCCATCTTGTTAATATACAAATTGGTTTGTATGACTCGTTTGAATATTCTTAACAGAATTTTAAATTTAAATTTTGATGTATGCTGATATTTCTAGGTAGCAGCTAGCTAGCTAGATGATGATAGATAGATAGACAGACAGACAGATGTTCAGCTACTATAGTAAAAATATCTGTACTAGGATACAGGAGATAAGACTCATAATCATTTCTTGGAGTCGTAAGCTCAGGATCAGGGGTAGGTTCTACTTACCTTTACTATCAGTTCGCAGTGGGGCCGTGTGCATGCGCAGAAGCGTTTTGATGATGTCGGGGTCGGTGGGCAGAGCCTTTCACCGGTTTTACTACCAGTTCTATAGAACTGGTGTGAACCACTGCTCAGGATAAAAATATAACAATTTTGTACAAGTGGAGAAAGAGTTTGAAATAATAAATCACTTATTTTTTGTTGTTATAAAACATCCCTGAATAAGCCATGGAACAAAATATGGGGTTGATGAACGCTATATCCCAGGATAACTCTGCAATAGGTTATTACACCTGGCTATGTGGCAATCATTAGCAGCATTTTAAAATAAATGTATCAGTCTAGGCAAGCAATTGTAAAACTGTTCCCTATATGCTCTTCTGGATAATCATTTATATAATGGAAGCATTGTTCAAAGAAGGATGCACAAACAATTGAATGTCATGCTATCTTGATGACAGTATATAAATCCGCAATGTACGTTGGAGCCTTTTAAAGGGCAATAAGTTTGCAAACTTCATTTTCTAATCACTTTCAGAAATTCCCTCTTAAGTGTTCTAAAGCTATTAGAGATCTTCAAAACTACAGTTTTGCAACGTCTGCATCAGGTGAATTTTATCTTCAGCTGTAAACAAAAAAAATAATAATAATAATTACAGGCTTAAGTATTTAAAGATTTTGAAACGAACAGCAAAAAGGTAAATAAGCTAAGCTAAATAAGTTTTTGCCCAGTCTCCCTTTTTCCCTTTCTAGGAAAGACCTTTTACAGGCAGGTTTTAGGGCCAAATATGGGACTGACACTGTATTTGACAGGAAGGGATTAGAGATTGTGCATCCATCCTTGCTCTCCTTGACATCTCAGTGGTTTTCGATGCCATAGACCTTGGTATCCTTTTGGGCTGGGGAGTTGGGGTTGGGTGGCACAGTTTTTCAGTGGTTCACCTCCTTCCTCCAAGGTCAATCCCAATCGGTGTTAATTGGGAATAAGCGGTCCAGCCCATAGCCCCTCCTTTGTGGCATGCAACAGGGCTCAACACTCTCTGCTTCTCTTTAACATCTACATGAAACTGCTGGGTGAGAGTACCCATCATCTGGATGCACTAAACACTCTTTCGTAGTGACAGGAGGCTCTTGGGATCTGGATGGCAAGTAACAGGCTTCAATTGAACCCTATTAAGATGGAGTGGCTGTGGGTGGGCCCCTTGGTGTCCCAGAGATTTTAGTCCTGGATAGGGTTGCAGTACCGAAAACAGACCTGGCGCATCACTTGGGGAACTTTTTGGATTCACGGCTCCTGCTTGAAGAGCAATTGGCATTTGTAGTCAGGAGGGCTTTTGCCCAACTTTGGTTTGTATGTGCCAGTTATGTCCTTTCCTGAACAAGGAGGCCCTCAACTTGGTCACTCATGGCCTAGTCATATCCCGATTGGACTAATATACTCTGCATGGGACTACCCTTGAAAAATATCTGGCAGCTTCAAGTGGTGCACTGAGTGAGCTATACTGAGTGCCCAAAGAAGGGCACATATAACCTCTGCTCTATGAATGGCACAAGGTATCAGTCTGCTTCTGGTCCAATTCATGGTGTTAGTCATGACCTATAAAACCCTTTGTGGCATAGGGCCAAGCGACTTACAGAACCGGCTTTGATCCATTACATCAGTCCATCTCACGAGTTCAGGCAGGAAAGGTATGCTACAGACCTTGTCAGTCAGAATATTCCAATTGGCAGGGTCAAGGAAAAGGGCTTTTTCTCCACTGCCGCTGCTTTGTGGAACATCTTGCCCCCAGAGATGAGGAAAGCCCCCAATCTTCTTGTCTTCCGCAAAAGGGTCAAAATCTGATTGTGTAGCCTTGCATGGGTGATTCAGGGGCCCACACAGCCATGGGACTGGTTGGCCCCATGAAATCCCTGCCCTCCTCCCCGCCCCCACCTACACTAACCATCTTAGTCTTCTTATCTTGGATCTCTCTACCTTTTGCAATGTTATAATGTTTTATACTTTCACATTTTTAATCTCAAATTATTTGGTTTTAATGTTTTATTGTATTAATTAAATTGTACACACTGCACAGAGCCCTGCTACACACACACACACACACACACAGAGAGAGAGAGAGAGAGAGAGAGAGAGAGAGAGAGAGAGAGAGAGAGAGAGAGAGAGAGATGATGATGATGATGATTATCCAGATAAATTTGGAATATTGACTTTTACTATAATATTTTGGAATTAACTATAAAAATAAACTTCTTGTGGAAAACAGACTAGCAATTGCAGATTAGAACAGAAGATGAATAATGATCCAGTAATGGACACTGGAGTGGTTAAGAATTTTAAACAGAAAAAAATTACAAAGCTTGATGTCCTGAAATATCAGGACATATTGAATGAAACAAATCATTTATGATTTTAGGAATATTAAAGTAGATCTTTGAAAAATGGAGCCAGAAGCTAGTAACTATATTATCAACACTGTCAGTAATGATATCTGTTTCTATGGATAGACTGTCAAAAAGATGCCAATAAAGGAATGACAGATGTGGAACAAATTTTATCTGACAAGATAAAGTACAGAATGTAGAACTACAAATGAGAGGCTAAGAGAATGATTTATTGGATATACAAAAGAAACTGGCTGAAGTTTTAAAAATTAAAAAGGAAAAACAAATGATAAACCAAGAGAATAATTGGTTTTGTAGCTCCTATAAGAATGTATTTTGAAGATCATTTTCTTCAATTTTTCTTTATTCCATCAGATTTTTTCATCTGGGATAAAGAAGAATAAAAGGAAAATCAAATCTTACAACAATATTTGATTGAATTAAAGATTAAGACTGTTATACGTAAAAGGAAAATAAAATTGGTTTATTTGATCAAGATTAAAATAAGACTTTTTGCAATGTTCTTTTTGCTAACATCAAAATTGAAAAGTTGATGTTTTATTGGTTTGCTTATATTACTTCTGTGAATGGCATATGGAATAAAGATATATCTTTTTATTCTTATGGAGATGAATAGTTATTAAATTTATTCTAACTGTTATGAAGGTTGGAAGATGGTTCTTTATATATTTGTTTTCTTTTTGTTTATTATATTTTTCTTTTATTTTTCTTTATTTTTTTCCTTTTTTGCATTTCTTTCTTTCAATTTTCTTTTCTTACTCTAACTTTATTTCTATGAAGATTCTCAGTCATCCAGGTCATGGTTGTCCCAAAGGTGCTTTTTTCAAGAGGCAACTGGATTTTCTGTTTTTTCTTTGAAGACATTTCGCTTCTCATCCGAGAAGCTTCTTAGGCTCTGAAGAATTTCTCTGAAGAAGCTTCTCGGATGAGAAGCGAAACGTCTTCAAAGAAGAAACAGAAAGTTCAGTTGCCTCTTGAAAAAAGCACCCTAGCGATATTCTAACTGTAGCTTATATTAGTTTTTATTATTGTAATTAAAATTCTTAATAAAATTATATTTTAAAAAACTCTCAAAAGTTAAACAGTGCCTTACATCTTGTTGCATGGTAACCCAGATATATAGTCTAATTGCGACTGATAATTTGTAGATAGGAGACAACCATAAAACTGCAGATAAGATTTTCATTTCAGAACTTCAGAAGACCCGCAAATGAAGTGGCAGGATGCATTTTAAGTCAGAAAAGGAGGGCAAGAATAGGTTAGCAAGCAAACATGATATTGGCAAGCAAACATGATATTTGAGCTGAGGTGGGGCAGTGGTTAGAGTGCAGCACTGCAGGCTACTTCAGCTGACTGCTAGCTGCTGTTCGGCAGTTCAAATCTCACCAGCTCAAGGTTGACTCAAGCTTCCATCCTTCTGAGGTTGGTAAAATGAGGATCAGTGGTGGGTTTCAAATTTTTTTACTACCGGTTCTGTGGGTGTGGCTTGGTGGGCGTGGCAGGGGAAGGATATGTAAAATCTTCATTCCCTCTCCAATCCAGAGGAAGGCAATCCAGGCAAAATCCTCATTTCCTCCCGATCATCTGGGACTCGGGAGGCAGAGAATGATGGGGGGCGGGGCCAGTCAGAGGTGGTATTTACCGGTTCTCTGAACTACTCAAAATTTCAGCTACCAGTTCTTCAGAACTGGTAAGAACTTGCTGAAACCTACCTCTGATGAGGACCCAGATTGTTGGGGGCAATATGCTGACTCTGTAAACCACTTAGAGAGGGCTGTAAAAGCACTAAATCAGTATATAAGTCTAAATGCTATTGCTATATTGGAGTGTTCAGATTTATAAATAAATTAAAGTTCCCGAGTGATTCAAGATCACCAAAGGTTAGTTGCCATTGGATAGTACAATGCAGAGAGAAAGACAATACAGTGTGAGTTTAATTTACCTGATGGAGATGCTCAGAGACAGAAGAGGATTCAAAGGCCCAAGAAGAAGACAGAACTATTGTTAGCCATGAAAGCAACCAGCTAGGTTCTACCAAAAATCCTCGATTAACAGGAATTTAATAACAGCTGCACATTTAACAATAGCTTAATATAGACATACTGACATAGTAGTAGAAGTATAAAGAAAAATAGTAATTTTTTGCTGGACAGTGAGAATTTTAAACAGCTTATAATTATAGTAGTGGTTTGGCTAGACTAGAGCTTGTTGCTATGACAATAAATGTCATAGTAGAACCCACATACTTTGCCTGCAACGGCAGCTAAATTTAATTTCACAATTTTCAGGTAAAGCTGTAAAATCACAAAGTCTTTTGAAACTATGCCATTTATTATTTGGTTATATGACCAATAGTCTGATTCATTATTTGGCAAAATCACATCTTCATGTTTATCTCTCTCTCTCTCACACACATTTAATGCCTGAATAAACTACTCTCCTGGTATAAATCTTTTATAATCACCACAGTTAGGAAGATGGCCAGCACATTGAAAGACCCTGCCTCCCCTTTTTCTTAATTAATTTTTAGTATTCATTGCCTCTTTTAAATTTTATATATTGTTTTTCTGTTTTTAATATTTTATTGTATACCACCCAGCACCGCCCAGACTCCCTCTGAGAGAGAGATAATTAGTTGTTAAATATGCTAAATTAATAAAAAATAAAATAAAGATAACCTCTGTTTCAAAACTGTGGTAAAATATATGATATTCAAAATATTTAATTTATCAGAAAATAAAAATTCCTGAACTGACATATCATTAAAACAATAGTGCATATGACATCTTTTACTATTCAGTATTTTATATTCTTTATTTTGAACAATTTCTGGGTAATTTGAAGAAAACATACTGCAGATGTAATTGTAGTATTGTTTATTAGAATTACATATTCTACATATTTTATTCTACATATGTGTTCTACGTATTTTATTACTATAATTTGTCAACCTTAACTGCTGATAAACAAAAATAGTTTTGATGTGCACTGTGGTTAGTACAGCTATTGAAATCCATGCCCAGATATTTAAAGGATTTGACTTGCTCAGTGTTCTGGACATTTATCTTTCAGAAGTGCAATTTAGATCTTTATGCAAAGATTGTGATCTTAGTTTTGCTATAGTTGATTTCAAAGGCCACTTTAGAGCAGTAACTATCCAGAGCGTTCAAGGGTCATCTTCTAAGTCCAATAAAAGTAATTGTCCATTAGGACTCCAAGGTTCCTCTCACAGTTACTGTTGTTGAGCCAGATTTCGCCTAATCTGTAGTTGTACCTTTGGTTTTTTCTGTCTAAGTGTAAAAACCTTGCTTTTCTACACATTAAATTTCATTTTGTTGGATAGGGCCCATTGTTCAAGTCTATCAAGATCTTTTTGTATCCTGCCTTTCTCTGGGAATTACATAAAATGTGAACCTGAAATCAATAAATACAGTATATAATGATCAACCTGATTTGAACCCGTATTTTCCAGCGTTGGGGGAATAACACCTGTATTTTCCGGTGTTGAATAATTAGGGCATGTCCATAAATAGACTGCTGAGTTGTGAAATCCGTTTGCTCATCTGCCAGTGCATGCTCTAAGTCAATCCAATTGGCTAATTGGTTGTATAAATGTCTAGCATAGATTTACTTATTATATTTAAGAGGCTGATAGGCCAATAGTTGGTGGGCATGTCTTTTTCTAAATAGGCACAATAATGTCAAGGCTCCAGTCTTCTGGAATTTGTGCAAGGGCAATCAATATAAGTAAACAGGAAGCAAGAATATGGATCCACAATTCCAGATTATTTTGAAGTATTTTAGGCATGATAAAACCATTGTCTTCAGTTTTACCAGGCTTTAGTTAATTAATGAGTGTCTTTATTTCAGCAATTATAACGGGGGCCCAATTTGGGTGTAGGTTGATGTTGAGATCTGAATCAAAGTCAAGAAAATCTTTTTGTGAATATAAGGCTCAGTCTAAAATGCTCCTCCCATACAGAGGCAAGTAATGGGTGGGAGGCTATGAGATGCCAAAATTAGAGTAGAAGTCAGATAGTAGATAACAGCTTGGGATGCTGTTATCAATCACTGTCAGGAAATTCTAGAAATTCTTTTTTCTTTTGTAGAAGTTGTTTGTATTGTTTCTTCAGGAGCATAAGATTCAGAATTTTTTTGAAAATTTAAATAATAAAATTCAAATAATGTTTCTGAATCTTATGCTTTGCTGATCTCTTTCATCAAATTTAACAACTATTAAACAAGGGCAATAACAGTCAGATTACTTAGTTTGTCATGTATATTTAGCCATTCAGTACAAATTATTAGTATAAAAACTTTGAAAATAAGAAGTGTAGTATTTTGAATACTTTTCAAAATACTAGAACTAAGCTTATAAAAGTGTGTTGTATCTGAAACTATGTTCTGTCCCCCCCCAAAAAATAAGATTACTTGCTAATAAGTTGTAAAACATAATTTTGTATCATTGACCTCATCTGATAAAATCTGCTTTGATAAATTATTCAGAAATTAGTATGTGGTGCAACTTTCTTTCATGTAAATGTCACTTTAAATATTTTGAATGCTATTTAGAATTCTTTATCCTGTTAGATTAGCTGCCAATCAAGGAATCATAATATGGAAAATAGAAGATTATGTCAAATCCTGTTAGCATTGTTTTTTTTTATTTTTGTGTTATATTTCTACAGATTCTATTCATTTTTTATTGATAAAAAAATTGCCTGTAGTATATTTTTTAACTTTTTGGCATTTAACCAATAGCTGTTATAGAATTTTTAATGAACAGAATATTTATTCCAAATTAAAAAGAAGTGAACAGGAACAGGAGCAAATGAAATCTTTTGTCCTGGTGTCAGGTCATATGCTTCTGCTGACTTATCTTACCTGATTTAAATTGATCTATCTTAAATTGGAAAACTTTAATTGTTCCCCATATATTACCTATAAATGTCGAGGTTTAGCTGGGCATAACTTATGTTTGTTTTCAGTAGTTATAAAGCTTAATCAACACCAAATCATCAGCTCAACTATGGTTTATTTCTAGAATTTACCCTAGCGAAATTAAACTGAATAGATTTCAATCTCTGCTTGCTTAAAATAGTGAAATAATGTTTAATCAGAAAATTACTTATAAATTTTAAAACAACCTTGCAGTAGGCTATCCTATGCTAGATTCAGACTAGCTTTCAGTAGAGAAGATCTTCACAGGCATTTTGTATCATCTCAGTGAAGCTTGTTTTACTCATGAAACTTAAAGCAAGCATGCAAATCAATCTATTGATGCTATTTTTTACGAATTATTCCATATCTTCACCTTGACTGAATTTATTATTGTTTGGGGAGATTTTAATTTTGTGTTACAGAACAAAATGCATATTAATAATAGGAAAGGCAAGCAGCATTTTTGTCTATTAGGTTATTTTTGTCACCAGTGTTTCCAGGATTGGTGTGGCTACTTGCCTACTCACAAACAGTATGGTTTTAATCAAGCCATCTCCTGTTTGTAATTACCTGCAAGCCTTCCCCGCCCTAGTTAATTGCAGGTTAACTCCCCATATAAGCAAGGACCTTTCCGCTTGCTACTCGGGCCTAGACTCCGGTTTAGGCCTAAATGCACAGCTCCTGCAGGAAGCTCAGTGCAAATGCCGCTGATGGGAGAAGAATGCAGATAAGGACTCCAGATGCCGTTGCAGAGGAACTCCCACGGATGCTTGCCTTTTGCTGTTTTGTAGCATGCAAGCTATCATCAGGACTGCTGTTGCTGGACCTTCTTCCTCCCACAACCTTCAAGCAATGTTTGCTGTTTGAACTGTTTTTACTTCAGGTGACTTTTAGCTGTGAAGTTTGTGCTGCCGCCCCTTCTATTACCTCGATGATGTATCGACGCCGAAGCTGCTTATCTTCATGTTAGCTTTATTCTCTTGTGAACTGTTTCGGTATTGTGGAGAGGAATCTAGGGAGATAGCCTTGCTTCACATACCCAGATAAGACTTTGTTTTTAATGTGCTTTCTTAAAGACATAGTGCTTTTTAAATGTTTTAAAAGTAAATTATATTTTTACACAAGACGCCTCTGTCAGATTTATTTCAGTCTCAGTGTGTTTGCTCATGAGCTGGTTCACGTCCGGGGTACCCCTCAACCCCATTCCCTAACAATTTTTAAGTATCTACCTTTTGAAGAAGTAAAGAAAATTGGTGGAAAAATGGATAAGAAAACATTATGTGGCTTGGAAAGAAAAATAGAACAGCAAAGGCATTTCATTTTAAAGGAAATTATTTTGAGCCAAATAAACCAAATTATGACCAGTGGGACTTCTAGCAACAATTCAGTGAAAACATTTTCATCATTTCAGAAAAATATTTATGTGACTATAATGTTGATGATTTTATTATTTACCCTAGTTCACATATGTACCATGTAATGAGCTATAGTAATTTGCAATAACAATCAGCAGGAGAATATCAACAATTTAATACATCTATGGTAAAACTACAATGAAGACAAAGTCTACTTGTATCTAGATACACTTATCTGATTTCCTTCTAAAATATTATAATTCCTAAATATTGAAACAAGAATGCTTAATCATAATGTTTACAGCATTTTTCTTATTGTCCTAAGCTTTTCTTATTATTCATTGTTAAGCATTTATCTGAAATGTTTATAAATAGACCAGAACTAGGAGCATGAAAGGATTTTTTTTTCCCCAAATCATTTTTTATTTAAAAAAGAAAAAAAGAAAACATACAAACATAATTCATTCAATCAAGTACAGACAGTACATTGGTCGTTTTGCATCCCTAGTGCCCTCCCTTCTCTTCACAATATCACTACATATCCAATATTTATTCTTACGTAAAATATATCTGTTGTATCATCATTTAAAGTATTTCAGCATTTACTTATATATCACCATTTTTTATTATCTACCCAATGGTAAAATAAATCCCATATCAAATAATATTGTTTTTCTTCTTGCTGTCTTATTTCTAATATCAGTTTACTCATTTCGGCACAGTCCAACATTTTCCTAATAATTTCTTCATCTGTAGGTATCATTTCCACTTTCCAATTTTTAGCAAATACAATTCTAGCTGCTGTTAGAAGATTCACAATTAAATACTGCAGTTCTTTGTTATATATTTCTTGTAAAATTCCTAATAAAAATATCTCTCGTTTAAAGTCTATGTGTCTCTTGATCATTTTTTCCAACCACATGTGTATCTTAGTCCAATATCTCCTTGCTTCTAGGCATGTCCACCACATGTGGTAATAGGATCCTGGGGTCTGATGACATTTCCAACACCTCTCCGATTTGTTCTGGAACATTCTGGCGATTCTTGATGGGGATAAATGCCATCTGTAAAACATCTGATACAAATTTTCCTTATATGCTGTAGACATTGTCATTTTATAGTTATGAGACCACAATTTTTGCCATTTTTCTAAATCAATCCCATAGCCAACATTTTTCCCCCATGCTACCATCGATTCTTTAACTTGTTCTTCTTCCAGTTTTAACTCTAGCAAAAACCCATACAGCTTTTTAATAATGATCGTCTGCTCCCATTAAAATCTTATCCAAATTAGTCAAAGCATTGTAAAACCCTTCTGAGCATGAAAGGATTCTTCAGCACTCATCTCAGTTCTATCTGATTCCGTGGTTTAATGAATACACTTTAATATGATGAATCTTGTTAACAATGTGCCTTCCAATGTGTATTTGGTTTGTGAATAAGTAACATCAGTAGCAGCAAACCTGGAAGGGACCTTGAAGGCCTTCTCCTCCTGTTCAGCTAGGAGACCCCTATACCATTTCAGACAAATGGATGTCTGGTCTCTTCTTAAAGAGAAGCCTCCAGCGATGGCATATCCACAACTTCTGAAGACAAGCCATTTCACTGGTTGATTGTTTCTGTCAGGAAATTTTTCCTTAGTTGTAGGTTGCTTGTCTGCTTGGTTAGTTTCTATCCATTGCTTCTAATTTTGCCTTTGATGCTCTGGAAAATAAATTGACCCCCTCTTATATATGGAAGCCCCTAAATATTGGAACACTGCTGTCATGTCACCCCTGGTCCTTCTTTTCACTAAACTATAAATACCCAGTCACAATTGCTATATCGCTATAGAAGGGAAAAATCTGAATGCAGTAAATAAAGACAATCATATAATTTGTATATTTTCAAGAAACAATCTGAATTTCAAATAATTTCAAGATGCTGACAATTATATTTGAACTATAGGATATTTTTTTTCCTTCCCATTTTTTTTCATAGTATTTTTTTAATACAGGAATCAGTCAGAATGATACTCGTGCCAGTTTGTCTTAATTTTTAAAAAGTACCATTTTTTAAAACTTTAGCAGCTGGTTTTTCTTTACACATTCACAACTGAAGCCAAATGAGAACAGTTTCTGAAAGTTTGTTCCTCAAAAATGAAATAAAATATGCATGTGATTTGCAGCGTTTACTTCCTCAAAAGGCTTTTGCTTTAATAGCAATTTCCTTATTTTACAAGCCATGCCTCTATGAAAGCAGAGTGGAGTGCTTGAAATATATATAAATCATGTGGAAAAGTAATAAGATATCTATGTTTTATTTTGTGGACAAAGAATCCAATTTATCTAACTTCTTCCAACAGGCAAGCAGTCCTACTACAGGGACAGCTCCCGGCAGCCAATCACGGTTATCTGTCTGCCCATCTACTCAGGACATCTGTAGGTACGTGCTAAATTAATATTCCTAATCTGTTTAGTACATGTCTTCTTTACCTAATGAGCTATGGGTATTACTTTTGCCTAATTTCTTTCATGTATTTCTATCGTCTGTTTTTTTGTTTGTCTTTTTCAATATCATGTTCATTTTCCATTTGATTCTATTACTTTATTTATGTTCTCTCTTTCTTTCTTTCTTTCTTTCTGTCTCCCCTTCCCCTCTCATTTTATCACTATCCATCTCCACGTCCTCTTGTTCTGTTTAGATCTTCCACTTTGCATGACCTATCAGAAGATACATTTGAAACATCAATCCATGTCATGGGGCTGAGCTCTGCTAGGAAAAAGCATGTAAAAAAGGTGAAACAAGGTGTGAGGCAGAGAAAGAAGGCGGAGGAGAATTCTGAGGATATAGTAAAGCAAAGAAAAGACAAGGATGTCAAGTCACATCCCAAGATCTCAAATCCTCGATGGAATGCCTTTTGCAAAACGACATCTGATTCTTCAACTTCAGATGAAAATTATTGGGCCCTAGTCAGAAAAAGAGATAGAGCCAAAATGCTTAGGAAAACGAGAAGACAGAACCCTTCAAATGTTTCTACAGACGAGTGTTGCAATAAGAACGCTATTGAACTTGCCACTATGGGAATAAATGGGGAAAAGAAGTCAGAGCATGAAAGCTATAATCTAAATAATCCTAGGAGGACGATTAGAAGGTATAAAGAAAACTCCCTTTCATTATCTTCTGTGTCCTCTGTGGAACCCAACTCCTTGAGACGGTCTGGAAAACACCAGAATAGCCATCAGGATTCAGAGCCTTCTACTTATATTAGGCAAGGCAGAACAAGCAAGGAGGACAATGGTTCTGAGGGAAGCACAGGCAGAGATCTTTTTACAGTTACAGGAAATGGAACAACTGGTGAGACAGGGGCTTCTGTGACTGTGGCTGCTCGGAAACATCCTGCGTTTTATGCTGACTTATCTGAGGATTTTGAAGCATGCAGGTTTGTCTCCTAATACAAAAGAGAATTGCTAGCTGACTATCATAGATTACACAAAAGATATGGTTATGTTTTCTTTAACTCATGCTCCTTTTTGGAGTTCAGATAAGTATGCTTACATGCTTGGCTACGAAACAGTTTGAATGGTGTATAAACTTTAATTATGAAATTGTAAAAAACATTTGAGACATAATATTGAACTATTTCAGATTAATAATAATACAAATAGATGTACAGCAGATTTCTTCTTAAAATAACTCATTCTTTTTCCTTTTCATTCTTTTTTCTTTTTTAACTAAATTGTGCGACAGCAACAATGCAGTGAAAATCTTTGTTGTTGTTATTTGTAAGAACATCTTTCCAATTTGCAAACTGTCATGTTTACAGGCCCTCAGTTTGTCTTTATAAATATATTCTTTGCCTGACCTAAATTTAAATGTTCCATAATTTATGCTGTCTATTTTGTCCTCCCGTTTTGGGTCAAACCAGAATGCCCTTTATAAATATTTGTGGTAACTCATCTCAGAAGAATTATAGCTGCAAGAGCAGGGTGTTAGAATTTATGGTGCTGAATATAATATAAACATTAATGATGTATTTCAAGGATATTATTCTAGTGACAGCATTCATTTATGGGTAACACAAGTATTTTTGAGATTTTATTATTCTAGATAGATAGATATAGATAGGTATAAATATTATTATATAAAGATAAATAGATATTTTAATATTAATTAATACATTGTACTGCCTGTAGAAATGAAGTATTTGTTTTCAGTCTGATATCAAAACATTAAATCAACAAACAGCTTATCTCTAGAAATGAATGCTATACAAATTTTCCCCTTTAAAATCTATGATAATTGTAGCATAAAGGCTTCAGCAGAAAACTAATATCATTAGAAAACTGCTAGTATATTATGCATGACAAATAAAGTTAAATACTGAAAAATTAGTTATTATTGGGTTTTCCAAAATGGGCTTTGCTTTAGATCTTTCTATTTTTTGTGACACTCCATAAGAATTCTGAATTTATTAATTATAACACTTTGGGATGAATAATCCATATAGTTTATGAATCTCTAGGCATAATATGTCTCATAAAGTGATTTTATTATAGTCATATCCTTTCCTATGACTAGAAAAAATATGGCCTACTTATACTCTGAAAATGGAAATGATTTAAATGCAGTTGTGGTTTTTTTAACATCTTTGACGCATTGGGCATTCATTTTGAAAAATGTGAAAAAGGCAATATTTTTATGCCCATCCATCTAATTATTTTAACCATCATTTAAATTGTGGACAAGAATTATCCTATAAAGATTTCTTGCTTGCACAACCACCAAGGGATTAGAGTGCATATGGATTCTTATATGTTTTGTCATATTTTGCCATTCCCCATTTATGGCCTAATAAATATTTTTATTTTAGTACGGTCAGTTGCTCAGAAAACCAGGAAACTGACATGCTTCTATGAGGACATTTGGGAATGATTAAAACAATGATAGATTATGCTGTCATCACAGAATTTGTGGCATTAGTCCTTGTGAATTGGTCTCCTCACCCCCCCTTTTTTGATACATACATATTTCTTTTCATAACGCCAATGTGTATAAAGTACATTTTTAAAACATGCTGCAAAAATCTGTTGCTTGTTACTTTCTATCAACAATAAATTGCAACTAAACAAGCAAAAAACAATTTAGGAGAAAGATTTATGATACAGTAATCCTGAGTCAGCCAAAAGTCAGCTTCCTTTTTACACTGCAAAAAAAGTTGCACTGCTCCAGTAAATTAAAGCCAATTTTGATCTGCTTCGGTTAGTCAGTTTCTTTAGAAAGGGGTCCTTGGTGTTCTCTGAGCTTGCTGGTTTTCTTGCAGATGTTTCATTACCCAAATTGGCTTACATCATCAGTACTATAAGGAGTGCTGTTTGCTGTCACTTTATATTCTAAAGGCTTGCCTTTCAGAGTTGGTGAAAGTGGTCTTAGAGATTCTTTGATTGGGCTGTTTGATGTTGGCTTCTTTGGCAGTTTCTTGATTGGGGCATAAGTTCCAATAAGCATTTTAGTGTTTCAAGTATGTATAGTATACTCTTGAAGGCAACCGTGAACTTTATCCATACACTTATCACAAAGAAACAGCTGATAAATTGGAACTATTACATTTCAGGATACTCAAGATTATTAATTCTGTTGCTGTACTATATGTTGCTGGTTTATACAAAATAAAGCAGAACTGTTTTGTACTATATAGTTTCTAGAGGAAGTATATCTTGTTTATGCTTCCTTTGCATATCCTGTTTGATTTTCTTTTTAAGTCTCAAAGCTATGTGAGGTTGCAAAACAAGTTATATACTTCAGAATATCTAGCCATTTTTTCCCCCAAAAATACACCTTCCTTACATGTACAGACAAAATAAGACTAATGTCTGTATATGTAGCCTTCCAAAGTTTCTTAAACATTTCCTATCCTAAAACTTCATAAAGGTTTCCACTCTCTAATGAAGGAACTGTTTTATTAATTATAAAATATTTAACTTGAACTGACAAAATTAACATTTTATACAATATGAAAATTTGATAGTTTCAAGGAATTGGAAGAGGGATGTGGCTTCAGTTCCTGGTTTTCTAAAGAAACAGCTTGAATCTGGGTGCAAATGTAACTGAAAGGTTTTCATTCCTCATTACTTTCTCATTAGATTAATTATTCTCTGGGGGAGGAGCAACCAAGCAGGGCTGATTAGGCATATTGCTTTGTTTTTTCCCTTCACGCAGGATTTCCTAAACTTTACTGGAGGTAATCACAATCAGGATTAAGGAAAATACAGTATTTTCCTGATGCTTCTGGCTTTTGCGGGAACTTCTTCATCCTGGCAGGCTCCTTAATCCCTTAGAAGTCAGTTGTGCCAATTTTAAAATACTGAGAACAGAAAACGTTGTAAGGCAATCAGTCTTATCTCCAATTGAGCAATAGAAGTATGCACAAAAAAGCATGACTCTAAACTTCTGCAGCTCCTTGAGTAATGGAACTTCTCTCCTTCCCCTCCCCACCCACAAAAAATAGTTACCATCCCCATCCATGTTTGTGTTCATTTTTCTATTGGCAAAAAAATGGTGATATGTGGATAGCCTATCTGGTTAAAAATACATCATCCCTTTCCTTCTGCTATTTAAAAGCTATTCTGAGACCAAATAAATCCTATGTTGGCATTTTTGTACCAGGTGCATTTTACAGTAAATTCTAATTATGAGTTGCAGCAGAAGCAGGAAACACCCAGAATTTAACAGGCTGTTCTGTTTGCAGATTTTTGTCTCTTCACGCTTATAGCCCAAGAGATTATATTGAAAAGAATTCTGTGGTTTCCTATTGTCTTTAGGTGGGGATCAGGTAGCATTAAAGCACTAATCTGTTACTTTTTTTTCACCCCAAGTAATGTTCTTGAAACAATTTTCTCTCTCTCTCACTCCCCTCTCTCTTCCTCTCTCTCCCTTTCTCTCCGTCTCTCCCCTCTCCCCCCTCTTTCCCTCTCTATCTCTATCTCTCTCCCTCTCTATCTCTCTCTCCCCCTCATTTTTAGTATGTAATCTCTACTACTTTATGAGTATTCTAATTATCAAGTACATTTAACCCTAACCCTTAAACCAGTTTAAGTCGTAGTCCAGCTCATATATAAACAAATCCATTTTCTTTCATTAAATATTTTAAATCTGTAACTCAAAATTATTTTAAGTTATGAATTGTTAGTAAGGCTGTCATAGCTCAGTGTGAAGCAGCACAAATATTACACTAGGGCCGAGATGGCAAACCTATGGCACGTGTGCCACAGGTGGACGTGTAGCCATATCAGTGGGCACGCGAGTTCAGCTTCGGCACACATGCGTGTGCTGGCCAGCTGATTTTTGGGCCTTCTGGGCCCACCAGAAGTAGGGAAACAGGCTGTTTCCTGCCTCCAGAGGGCCTGGGTGGTGGTGGGGAAGGCTCGTTTTTTTCTCTCACCTGACTCCAGAGCATCTCTAGGAGGCTCTGCAGGCTGGGAACAGCAAAAAAATCATTTCCTGGCCAACCAGAAGTTGGGAAATGGGCCATTTCTGGCCTCTGGAGGGCTTCCGGGGGGGGGGAAAGGCCGTTTTTGCCCTTCCAGACTCATAGAGAGGCTCTGGAACCATGTGTGAGAGAAAAACGGGCCTACCGGGCCATCACGTGCCAGGAGCGGGGGGAGGTGGGGTCGCACATGCATGCACAGGGCGGGGCGCATAGAATGATGGGTGTGGGCGTGCATGCATGACCCCCCCACCAACCCCTCCCTCCTGGCACGCGATGGCAAAAAGGTTAGCCATCATTGCACTAGGGTAATTACAATACAATGAACATTATAAAATACGAAATATGGTAACAGCTATGGAATAAAGATGAGAATCTAAAACCTAATACTATTCAAACAACTAAAACTAAAATACTATTTTTCATATGAATACTAGGGCACATTGGCTGCATTTTAGGTAGTAAACTTTGTTTCTTGCTTGCTCTTTCATATTAATTGATACAATAATAAGACATATGTTCCTAATAACTATGGTTATTATCTTCACAATAGACTGACATCTTCAACCTACTTCAAACCATGGTTTGCAATTCTGCTTGATCCAAAGCTGACAACCATAATTTTTCAGTTTAGTTAAATGGAAAAATATAGTTAATTAGAAACTTGGTAACTTATTACAAAGAATTCAGGGAATATGCCAGATTCAGACAGAAAAAAATAGATATCGCCCATTTACTGAAAGATTGTTGTCTAAAATGATCCAACATTCTAGAATAATTTCTCTATTTCATCATCTCTCTTTCTCTTTTAAATTCTATATTAGATATGTTGTTACTATTTTTTTCCATTTAAAATTTTAGGGTTTTTCATTTTAAAAGAAATTTTGAGAGAACATGCACATAATTGTAACACATATGCATAAACATTAGAACAATAAAGTGCATTAATACTACTATCTATATACTGCAGTTACAAGAAATTGTCAAGTAAACAAACAGGATCCAAACTAACAACAATTTACCTCCTTGGGAAGCCAGATGGGGACATCTAATTACATGTTTATGTAGGTGTTTTACAGAATCATTTGTGGAAAAATTCACAAAAATGAGAGTTATTTCTTATTCCTGATCATGGAAATGGAGAGAATGTGCCATGTTTGTTTTTCTTCCGAAAGACAACAAGAACTTTGCTACCTGCAAATGCAAGTGAAGCAAATCTGTCCACCCTCCAATTTATCAGGGAAGATGTTGAATTATTTATCAGACACAGGAAGCTTTTGTAGATGGTAAACAAATTCAAGGAATTTTCCAGAAGACGAAGGAAGAATATAGAGGAAAAGGAAGAAGCCTGTCAAGGAGAGTTCTTTTTCTTCGGAGCTTCAGAAGGGATCGTTGATTGTTCCCCATTCAGGGGATTTCTAGACCTCTGGAAGAAGTATAGATAAAGGTAAAGGTTCCCCTCGCACATATGTGCTAGTCGTTCCTGACCCGAGGGGGCGGTGCTCACCTCCGTTTCAAAGCCAAAGAGCCAGCGCTGTCCGAAGATGTCTCTGTGGTCATGTGGCCAGCATGACTAAACACCAAAGGCACATGGAACGCTGTTACCTTCCCACCAAAGGTGGTCCCTATTTTTCTACTTGCATTTTTAATATGCTTTCGAACTTCTAGGTTGGCAGAAGCTGGGACAAGTAATGGGAGCTCACCCCATTACGCGGCACTAGGGATTCGAATCGCTGAACTGCTGACCTTTCAATCAACAAGCTCAGTGTCTTAGCCACTGAGCCACCGCATCCCTCAGAAGAAGTATAGTTGCACAAATTTGAGAAACTGAGGAAGAAGACTTTTTATAGGATCTGCAAATGAAAAGATCCTATGTTTATAGCATCCGCCACTCCTAAAGAAAGGGAATGACAAGAAACGGTGAGAAACTGAAGCAACATTCTGGCGGCATGATAGATTGTTAAGAGAAATGTGCTCCCCTCCTGGGCCCATATTCAGTATGTGATGGAAAGACTGCCAAAATACTTTCAAACAATTATCTTTTTCCACTGATCCACATCGAAACAAATGTCATAGCCAAAGATTTGAAAGAATCTACTACAAAGAGTTTCGTAGAAAGAGCTTGGAAAGTGTGTTTACAAGTATAACTTAAAACTTTAAATTAACTTATTAGGAAGGAAAAAAGCAGAAAATAGTGCAACAGCAATTTCTATTAATGGCACTTAATGAACTGGTAAATATGGGAGGGAATAGGACAAGTAATAGAGTCCAAAGTTTGCAGTGTATCCAGAAAAACGCACTGAATATGAGAATCAAACAAGTAATCTTAATGTAAAAGAAATATGGGCATCATTAAACATGATGGGGTGAATTTCATGAATATCCTAAATCGGGTGGGTAAATGTGGCCCTTTTACAATCTGTGGACTTCAACTGAGACAGCCAATTCTGGGAGTTGAAGTCCACAGGTTGTAAAAGGGCCACATTTGTCCACCCCTGTCCTAAATGAATATGCCAAGCAAGACAGGCATGTCATTATACGTAAAGCAGTAGTGGGTTTGAAAACCCGTTGCTACTGGTTCATTCGTGGGTAACTGGTCTGGGTGGGTGGGTGGAGCCTCCCGCCGCCGCCGCTACAAGTTCGCCCGATCTACAATTTCGCCCAAGTTGCAATACTAATTCGCAACCCACCACTGGTGTAAAGAAGTGAACACATATAGCCCTTCCAGAAATTGAACAGGAAGATCTAGTGAAGACTACTTGGGATAAGAAAGAGGAAAAGGTAGGGGGAAAAAATGTGGTATAGATTGTCAGGCCAGGCAAAATATCTACATAATAATCTCATGGATCAAATTACATAATGTTCAGGGAGAAAAGATATTGTAATGCTCTCTACATGGGGCTCCCCTTGAAGAGCACTCGGAGGCTCCAACTGGTCCAGAATGCGGCCGCGTGGGTGGTTATGGGCGCAACCCGTTGTGCCCGCGTGACACCCCTCCTGCGCGAGCTGCACTGGCTCCCAGTGGTCTTCCGGCTGCGATTCAAGGTGTTGGTTACCACCTTTAAAGCGCTCCATGGCATAGGACCCGGGTACCTTCGAGACCGTCTTCTGCCACCAATAGCCTCCCACCGACCAGTCCGCTCCCACAAAGAGGGTCTCCTCAGGGTGCCATCAGCCAAGTTATGTCGGCTGGCGACACCCAGGGGGAGGGCCTTCTCTGTGGGAGCCCCAGCCCTGTGGAATGAACTGCCCCCGGAAATACGTAAGATCTACGACCTCCGGGTGTTTCGTTGCGCATTGAAGACCCTGTTGTTCCGCCAGGCTGGGCTATCAACATAATAATTTTAATTGGGGTATTTTAAATTTTTGGGGTTTTAATCTGGCCAAACTTATTTAATTATTTTAATTTTTAATCATTGTTGTGTCTTGTGTTTTTAAATTGGCTGTACACCGCCCTGAGTCCTTCGGGAGAAGGGAGGTATAGAAATAAAATTATTTATTTTTTTATTTATTTAATAATAGCGGACATCTGGACATCTTTCTAAATTCAACTTCACCAAGTTTGCTACTGGTACATCCTCAAAATTTCTTGCAAATTATCCTGCTGATTGTTTTATTTTCCAGAAGGCTAGAGAAGCGTCAGCGAGATTAGCTTTCCTAGATCTATTTCTAATCAGTTCTAAAGAAATCTTTTAACTGGTAACAACTGGGTGTGTTGGAAGGAAACAATGATTTCATTGTGGATTTTAAGATACAACAGCAAGAAAGATTGCAGCATAATCATACATGCATACTAGATTTCAAAAAAGGCAGTTTTAACAAGGATAGAGGACTATCAGGCAGATTACTTTGTACAGACATTATGGGTTAAAATAACCACAGGACTTTGAGGAACTTCTCAGAAATGAACTCCCAGAAATAAAATTACACATTTCAATGAAAAGAAATGAAGCATGCTGTGGCACAAGAGTTAAAAGAAACATGAAGAAGAAGAAGAGGAAGAAGAAGAAGAGAAGGAAGAAGGAAGAAAGGAGGAGGAGGAGGAAGAAGAAAAAGAAGAAGAAGAAGAAGAGGAGGAGGAGGAGGAGGAAGAAGAAGAAGAAGAAGAAGAAGAAGAAGAAGAAGAAGAAGAAGAAGAAGAAGAAGAAGAAGAAGAAGAAGAAGAAGAAGAAATCAGAAAGCTAAGCCTAAAGTGCAAAAGGAACTGAAGATTGCAAAGAATACCCCCCCACCCCAAAAAAACCTTTTGAGGATAGTAAACAATGCGAAGCAGAGGATAGAACTCCCCAACTCCTACTGTGCTTTGATCTTCCTCACAGAAGGTAATTGTATCCAGACAGTACTAAATAGAACAATTGACACAAGAAAGGAATGGTTTAGGGAGCCTCTGGCTATGGTTTTGAATGAGTGTCTCCGGAACTCAGTCAGTTAGATCTGAGAGTCTTGAAGAATATCAGGAATGTCGTTTTGGAGCCCCTTTCTCTAATTTTTGAGAAATCGTGGGGCTAGAAGATTGGAAAAGATGTTTCCATCTTCAAAAAACGGTACAAATGAGAACCAATATAATTAAGAACTATCATCTTGAAGTTGATAGCAGATAAAACTCTGGAACAGATTGTTAAATTTATCAAAAATAAAGCCATATTAACAAAATAACAGATTTGTAATGGACCTGGGAGGTCTTCTAGTCCCAATGCTCAGGCAGGAAACCTTATACCATTTCAGGCAAATAGTCGTCCAGTCTCTTTTTAAAAACTTCCAGTGGCAAGTTGTTCCACTGATTAAGTATTCCAACTTTCTCCTTAGTTCTAAGTTGCTTCTCTCCTTGATTAGTTTCCATCCATTGCTTTTTGTCCTGTTTTCAGGTGCTGTGGAAAATAGGTTGACTCCCTCTTGTTTATGGCAACCCCTTTGATACTGGAACACTGCTATCATGTCACAAATAATATATCTTTTCATTAAACTAGACATACCCAATTCCAGCAATCGTCCTTTATATGTTTTAGCCTCCAGTCCCCTAATAATCTTTGTTGCTGTTCTCTGTACTCTTTCTAGAATCTCAACATCTTTTTTACATCGTGGCAACCAAAACTGGATGCAGTATTCCAAGTGTGGTCTTACCAAGGCATTATAGAATGGTATTAGCATATCAAGTGCACACCAACTGCATTGGCTTTTTTGGCAGCTGCAGCACACTGCTGGCTCATATTTAAGTGACTGTCCACTAGGACTCCAAGATCCCTTTCAATTACTACTATTGTGCCAGGTACCACCTATACCAGTGATGGCTAACCTTTTTGCCATCGTGTGCCAAAAACGGGGAGTGCGGGGTAATCGCGCGCGTGCGTGCCCACACCCATAATTCTATGTGCCCTGCCCCACCCGTGCATGTGTGTGTCACCCCCCTGTGCTCCTTCTGCTTTTGGCATGTAATGGCACAGTGGGCCCAGTAGGCCCATTTTTCACCCTCCCCAGGCTCCAGAAGCTTTTTAGGAGCCTGGGGAGGGCAAAAACAGCCTTCCCCACCTCCCTGGTGGTCCTCCAGAAGCCCATTTGATGACTTCCGGTGGGCCCAGAAGGCCTGAAAATCAGCTGGCAAGCGCGCACATACGTGCTGGAGCTGAGCTAGGGCAATGCTCACGTGCCTACCAATATGGCTCTGCGTGCCACCTGTGGCACACGTGCCATAGGTTTGCCATCACGGACCTATACTATACCCATGCATTTGTTTTTCTGGCCTATATGTAGAACCTTACTTTTTTTAACCACTGAATTTCATTTTGTTAAATAAGGGCCAATATTCACGTCTGTCAAGATCCTTCTGTATCTTAAGCCTATCTTTTGGAGTGTTGGCTATACCTGACAGTTGAAATCATCTGCAAATGTGATGAGTTTCCCCATCTATCCCCTCGTCTAATTCATTGATGATGATATTGAAGAGTACTAGTCCTAAAGTAGAGCACCCAGTTCTTTTTTGATAAAAATACCAGTTTTATTGATTGCAGGATTGCAACTGACAGGATTGCAATGTGCCTGGACTTCAGCAATACATTTAATAAAGTATGTCATGCCATCCTCTAAATGTATGGCTGCATTAGACCATGCTACATTAAATGGATACAGAACTGGTTGAACAATTATATCCAACCCAGCTGGAAGAGGATGTCTATTGTTATACAACGGAATATGGTTCTGTATTGTTCAACCTAGTTATAAATGACTTGGAGTTAAAAAAATATTCTTGTCAAATTTGCAGATGACACAAAGATAGGAAGGATAGGAAAATTTGGAAAATAACATCAAGCTTCAACTTTTTTGACAATTTGGAATGATAAAAAATAACAAAATTAATTTCAAAAAGGAAAATGCAAAGTATTTCACTTGGGTAGGAAAAAAACAAAGAATGAATATAGCTTGAGGAATATAACACATGCTTTACATCTAGCAGTAGATGTAAAATAGATCTGGGAGTCTTGGTAGATCATAAACTGGTAGATCACAAGCTGAACGTGAGTCAACAGTGTGTTCCAGCTGCAAGAAAGTGAAAAACAATGCTATCTAAATCAAAAATAAGGTGTCAGGATGAAAATAAGCAATATTCCTTTTTATTCTGTATTGGTAAGCCATACCTAGAACATTGAGTTCTGGGCCTTGTATTTTAGTAAGGATTTTTGACAAATAGGATTCTTTCCAGAGGACAGCAACCAAGATCTTAAGAGACCTGGAAGGACCAAAGGAGGAATGGTTAAAGAGGTGTTTGAACTGTTAGCCTGTGAAGAGAATACTGTGGGAAAATGTGATAGCTGAAGAATTCTTGTATAGAAGGTAAGATACATATTTAAGTGTTGTTTCAAAAGACAACACAAGAAACAATAAGTTTAAATGATAAGGAAACCATCTTCACTGGGCAGACTTAGTAAGGCCACACTTGGAATACTGCATCCAGTTTTGGTCACCACATTACAAAAAAGATATTGAGACTTTGGAAAAAGTGGAAATGATTAAAGGCTTGCCGTCAGAAGTTGAAGGTGCTCCATCATTGGAGGTTTTTAAGAAGAGACTGGACAGTCACTTGTCTGAAATAATATAGGGTCTCCTGCTTGAGTAGGGGGTTGGACAAGAAGACTTCCAAGGTCCCTTCCAGCTCTATTTTAATTGATTGACATTGGAATAACTTCCAAATGGTAATAGTTGTTCAATGGTGGAACAGATTACCTTGAGAGGTGGTGACTCTCCTTTGTTGGAAGTATTTAATAGTGATTGGATAGCCATTTGTTGGGATGCTGTACTAGTGGATTTCTTTATTAGGTCATGGACTAGATGATTTCTAGTCCATCCATGTGCGATTTTGAACCTTTGCGCATGCACAGAGGGTAAAAAACAGGTTACTTCCTGTTTAAAACCAGGAAGTGACAATGTCCGGGTGGGTGGGCAGAGCCTCGTGTTACTGCCGCTACCACTTCTCTGAACCGCCCGCCGCCTCTGCTACCGGTTCGACTGAACCCGTTTGAACTGGTAGCATTTCACCACTGAGCCAGTAGTTTCTATTAAGTGTTTCTACTGAGCAATAGTTACATCCCATTAAAAGTAGCTCTGTCAATTTTATTTGCCAATCCCAATGGAATTTAGGTTGATACTTTAGCTTTTAAAATAATTTAAAACAATTCTGACAGTAGTTGAAAAGGACTCCTGAGTATTAATTTATTTGTCTAAAGACTAAATGGCTTAAACACTTAAATCTGTAAATTATATTATAGTAGAAATTAAAATGAACAAAGCCTTGTATTTCCCCTCTGGAAAATGAGTTTAATTTTTTTTAAAAAAATGCTGCCACCTTCTTGTAATGTTTGGTGCTGAATTTAAAATTATGCCTAGCTTGTCATAACTGATATGAGATATTACTTCAAAAGAAATAATGCAGTTAAGAAAATGTTTAAAAGAATGTATTAGGAATGGTTTTCTTTTATACATAACTAACTAATCATAACTGATTTTATGAAGCTAAACAGAACCAGTCTTTATCAGTACTATGATGAGAGACCACAAGAAAACTTGTGAGCTAATTTGGAGAAGGAATAATAATAGTAATAACAACAACAATAATAAAATACATTAAATAATAATACAATAATAAATAACTGCCATTAATACATGGGCAGTTCCAGTGATGCGCTATTCAGCTGGAATCATCAACTAGAGTTTGGCTGAACTAGAAAATTTGAACCGGAAAACGCACAAACTTTGAATATGTACCATGCTTTACATCCACGAAGTGACATCGACAGGTTGTACCTGCCAAGAAAAATAGGGGACAGAGGACTATTGGAAGTCCATCAAACTGTAGAAGAAGAAAAACGAAGTTTGAATGATTATGTGAACCAAAGTACAGAAAAATTGCTGCAGGCTTTGAAAATAGAGAACATTATAAAACAACAGAAACAAAGACAGAATATAAGGAAAAACAACTGGATGACAGATTAAATAGATGGAAAACCAAGGCTTTGCATGGACAGCACTTGAAAAACATTGAAGGAAAATGTGATGACAACTTTACATGGGCATGGCTTAAGATGGGAACCATCAAGAAAGAAATGGAAGGTTTAATACTCGCTGCTCAAGAACAAGCACTACAAACTAATGCCATGAAAGCAAAGATACAAAAATCCACCGACAATCCAAACTGCCAAATTTGCAACAACAAAGTCGAAACTGTTTCACATTTAATATGTGAATGCAGCAAAACCGCACAAACTGATTACAAAGCTAGACACAACCGAGGTGCTAAATTAACCCACTGGTCATTATGTAAAAAATACAACTTACCTGTACCAAAAAAGTCATGGGAACATAAAGTAGAAAAAGTTATAGAAAATGAGAAAGTGAAGATCTTGTGGAACTTTCGAATACAGACGGATCGTCACCTGGAACATAACACGCCAGTTGTTGAAAACCGAAATGTACAATTTATTGACATTGCGGTACCAGGAGATGCCAGAGTCGAAGAAAAAGAACTGGAAAAAATCATGAAATATCGCGACCTGGCCATTGAAACTACACAGCTATGGATGAAACATGTAACAGTGATACCCTTTGTCATCGGGGCACTTGGTACCATGTCCAAGAATTTTATAAGATACATCAACAAATTGCAACTTCCTGAAATAACACCAGTGGAACTGCAAAAAACTGCACTACTCAGAACATCATATATTTTAAGAAGGTACTTGGTTGATATCTAGGACACTGGCAGCAACCCGTGTCAACCATTAGCACCAGTCAATGGTATTTGTGACTCATTTTTAAATGTCCAGTTGACTGAGTTTCATTTTTAATGAACAAAAGAGAACAACAACAATAATTTAACAACAACAATACTGCCAGTGGAACTGCAAAAACCTGTGCTACTCGGAGCATCATATATTTTAAAAGATACTTGGTTGATACCTAGGATGCTGGCAGCAACCCGTATCAACCATTAGCACCAGTCAGTGGTATTTGTGACACATTTTTAAATGAGCAGTTGACTGAATTTCATGTTTAATGAATAAAAGAGATAATAATAATAAGTTTGAGTTTCATGTTTAATGAGTTTCATATTTAATGAATAAAAGAGATAATAATAGCAGCATCTCTGGCAAATTGTGGGACATTCTGAACAAGAGAAGTTGGGAATGGGGAAGAGAAAGAAGGAAAATAATCTGCTACCTAATAAGAATAGATGGGTAGAAATGAGAGGAGAGAACACAGAAAATGTCACAGGACCAGTTGGAGATAAAAGGGTGAATGAAAATGATGACTGCTTAGAGAAAGCACACATGAAATCACAACCGTGTAAAGAATTGTTTCTCTCACTAATTAGAGAATTAGTGACGAATATGAGGGTGATAAACAGTTCTAAATAGGGGATGGCAAACCATTTTTTGATCTTGTTAAGAGTGGTTCTTTAAAAAAAAAAGGCTTAGAAAAAAGGAAAGAAATAAAAGAAATGGGTGTGGAAGTAGAAACAGTACAGGAACAGAAACTATCACCTATGAAAAAGTATTTGATGCAAAGTGGACCTAAGAAAAGAGGATGTAGAAACTGTTGGAATCAAAGCAAACAGAATTATGTTGCAGAGCACCAGAATGTAAGGAGTTGAACTAGAGGGAGGTGTAAGGAAAGATGCTTGATAGAGTTGAACAATTATGGAATATTTGGATATGGAATTGAACATTGGTTGTTGCATGTGGTAAGAATAGTATATGACGGAATTAAAGTATGTGTAGAAATAAAGATATTGGGGATGTGGTAGCTCAGTGGCTAAGATGCTGAGCTTGTCAATCAGAAGGTCGGCAATTCAGCGGTACAAATCCCTAGTGCTGTGTAACGGAGTGAGCTCCCGTTACTTGTCCCAGCTTCTGCCAACCTAGCAGTTCAAAAGCACATAAAAAATGCAAGTAGAAAAATAGGGACCACTTTGGTGGTGAGGTAACAGCGCTCTGTGACCTTCGGTGTTTAGTCATGCCTGCCACATGACCACAGAGACGTCTTCGGACAGCGCTGGCTCTTCGGCTTTGAAATGGAGATGAGCACCACCCCCTAGAGCCGGAAACAACTAGCACACATATGCGAGGGAACCTTTATCTTTACCTTATAAATAAAGATAATGCTTAGCAAATAATTTAGCACTGAATCTATAATAAGACAAGGATGTCTACAATAGATATCCAAGGAATATTTATTTTGATTTTAGGGGTATGGCTTTAGACACTCCAAGTGTACTTATGTATAAGATGTCAAGTTGGTGACTGAGAGCCCAAATGATTTGCAGTGAACATTAGATTGATCACATGATGCAATGAGGAATATGGATCTGAAAATTAGTCTACAAAGGCCTAATTAGTTGTGTTAGGACTGAACCATTATATATAATAAATTAATGGTGGAAAATCGAAAACAATAGATGCATTTCTGCATATGCACTATAATGAACACCTGTAGGATTCTTCCCCAAAATAATGTTCAAAATGTTGATTTGTTTATTTAATTGTCTTGTCTCGGAATGAATGAGTTTTCTTCATTCAGTGATTGGTCCAAGAAAATGTGCTTCCTACTCATCTGTTGAATATATTATATATTCTTTTTAGAAAATAATACATTTCATATGCTATAGTGATAACACATTGTTCTCACATTAAAGAAAGATGCATAAGCAGCACATAATGCGTCATTCACAGAATAGGCTGAGCTTGCCAGTGAACCTTGTCAAAATAAATGAGAAAAGAATTCAAATCCTCAAATGGCAGTTCAGCCTTGAAAATTATATCTTCAAAGGGAAGGTCTCTTCAATCTTAAATCAGAGTTTCTTTTTTGTATATATTATTATATATTATTTTGTATATATATTATTAAGAAATTTTATTATAATAAAATCAAATACAAACTAAAATGAAAGAAAGAAAAGATAATACAAAGGAGAAAAAATATATGCAAAAATAAAAATGGTTTTACTGATTTTATTATGATTCAATAAAAATGATTTTACTGGTGAGTAAAAAAAATAATTCCAAGAAGCTAATGGCAAATCATATTTGTGATGTTGCCAATAACTCTATATGAATTTAATCACCAGCAACTGAGCTCAAGTTGAGGACTTGCATCTCCTATTATCTATACCATTTATTTTCTTCCCAAATAATGAAATAGCTGTAAACATTTTGAATTAAATTGTCTGGCTGAATCCTGCATTCAATGAAGTCTTATTGCCTTTAAGTCTCAAATTCAAATCAAATTCTACCCTCTAAACCCGTGATAGCAAACCTATGGCACGTGTGCCGGAAATGGCACACAGAGCCATCTCTCTGGGCACTCCAGCTGGCACCCGTTGCTCTTCCAGTTTCCGGCACGGGAAAAAGCTGGTCTTTGTGTGCACAGGAGAGCCAGAAACCAGAACACAAGATGATAAGCACGCATGCACGTGCCTGAAACTGGAATCTCAGCTTCCCGGCGCATGCATGCGCGCCGGGGAACTGCTCTTCTGGTTTCCGGTGTTCCGCGTGCATGCTGGGGAGCTGCTCTTCTGATTTCCGGTGCTCCCACCCCCGCGCGTGCTCCCATTTCGGCACTCGGGGCCAAAAAGTTTAGCCAACACTGCTTTAAACCTTGTTTGGCTGATTCATACATCTCAATTTGATAGATAAACTGATTTTTTGCTTCTAGAAAGAATATAAACGTAAAAGATCAGATTTGGGGAAATTATATGTTTATAAGCTTTAGATAATTATTTTAGTGAAAACTTAGTGACTTCTCTGTTAAAATATTTTGTTGTTGTTAGTCGCGAAGCCATATATGACCCATCGCAACCCCATGGACAACGGTCCTCCAGGCCTTCCTGTCCTCTACCATCCCCCGGAATCCATTTAAGTTCATGCCAACTGCTTCCGTTTCTCCATTCAGCCACCTCATTCTCTGTCATCCCCTTCTTCTTTTGCCCTCAATCATTTCCAGCATTAGGCTCTTCTCCAGTGAGGAAATATTTTATAGGGCACTGCAATATAGTTATAGTAGTAACTATAACAAATATGTGCTCAGAGATTTTTAAAAATTGAAAAAATATAGAAGATAACTCCGTAGTTCTCTTCTACAGATAAGTTGCAGATAAGATAGAAAGTTATACTTAATATTTGAGTTCTTCATACTTTTATTTAACATAATTGTTTCCTTTTTTGAATCCTTCATTGAATAGGACACCTTTTTGTTTCAGAAACATTTTCTGATGTTTCACATTATCATCATAACTCCAATATACCATCCATTTTCTTATTTAAGAACACTTAGTTCTCCATATCTTCATACTATGATTTTTTTAAGAATCGTTTGTCATATCCATTCTAAATGGTTATCTTAGTGATTTTTTTTACTGTTGATTACATGATGGAAAAAGTCTTAAAAACAGGCAGATAATAATAAATAATAATAAATTTGGAATATCACATAGAATTAGATTTGAATCCCACATGGGGAAAAATATTGCTTTTCTGGCCACCAGAAGCCATTTGTTTTCCATTTCTTTTCTGATATAGTCAGTGGTGGGATTCAATTTTTTTACAACCGGTTCTGTGGGCATGGCTTAGTTGGGGGTGTGGCTTGATGGTCATGTGACTGGGTGGGTGTGGCTAGCTGGTCATGTGACTGGGTAGGCGTGGCTAGCTGATCATGTGACCAGGTGGGCGTACCTATGTGCATAGGGACTACTCAGAGGGCTGAAAAAAGTCATTTCTGACTGATCCTCGCACTTTTGACTGGTCCTCACACTTATGACCATCCTCACATTTATACTCATTGCGGCATTCTTAACAACCGTGTCTATCATTTCACCACTACTTCTCTTCACCATGGTGACAAGATAGGGCGCAAAACGTAAAATGTGAGGACAGTCGTAAGTTCAAGGACTGGTCAAAAGTGTGAGGACCGGTCAAAAATAACTTTTTCAGCCCTCTGAGTAGTCCATATGCACATAGGGACTACTCAGAGGGCTGAAAAAAGTGATTTCTGACAGGTCCTCGCACTTTTGACCGGTCATCATTTATCTTCTAGTCCAGAGATCTCCAACCTTGGCAACTTTAAGCCTGGCAGACTTCAACTCCCAGAATTCCCCAGCCAGCTATGCTGGCTAGAGAATTATGGGAATTGAAGTCCACAAGTCTTAAAGCTGCCAAGTTTGAAGATCTCTGAGCTAAGACTTTGGGGCCAGCCTTTTGGGGAGGGGGTCCCATTCGGAGAGACCCCCTGCCTTTCAGGAAGCATCAGGCCCAGGCAGAGAAAATTGCCAAGGTTGGACATCTCTGGGCTAGAAGACCTCCAAAGGTCCCTTCCAACTCTGTAATTCTGGTATTGGCAAGCAAGCACAATTAAGCTACTTGAATCCTCCAGAGCAGGGGTCCCCAACGTTTTGGACCTCAGGGACCACCAAGTTCATAATTTTAAATTTCGCGGACCACTAATACGAATCCAGCGTGTCGCTTGCTGAAGCACCTGGATTCCAGTGACGGGATAGGTCTTCAGGCACTCTCCCCCCTCTTTCTCTCTCCCCCCCTCATTCTCTTTTTCTCTCCCCCCTCTTTCTCTCTCTCCCCCCTTTCTCTCTCTCCCCCTTTCTCTCCCACTCTTTCCCTCTCATTCTCTTTCTCTCTCACCCTCTTTCTCTCTCCCATTCTTTCCCTCTCATTCTTTCTCCCCCCTTTCTCTCCCTCTCTCCCCACTCTCTCTCTCATTCTCTCTCCCCCTTTCTCTCCCTCTCTCCCCCCAATCTCTCTCTCATTCTCTTCCCCCTTCTCTGTCTCCCCCACTCTTTCTCTCTCCCCCTTTCTCTTTCTCTCCCCCTTTCTCTCATTCTTTTCTCTCTCCCCCCCTCTTTCTCTCTCTCTCTCCCCCACTCTCTCTCTCTCATTCTCTTGCAGGGGGCCGATCTGGTGTCTGCAACGGAGAGCAAAAAAAACACCTCGGTATATTTGCGGCGCAAGGCAGCCCTCGTTTCCTGCCGACTCGGAGCGGTAAACAGCGTCTGGTTCGGGGAGCAGCCGGATTTTGCTCTCCATTACTCTCTTGGCCCCCTGCAAGCTCTCATCTCTCGAGAATCCCAACCAAAGTTTCCCGCGCCACTTCAGGGAGTGCTCCTCGAGAGACGAGAGCTTGCAGGGGGCCGAGAGAGCAATGGAGAGCAAAATCCGGCTGTCGAGATCCCACACTCGACACGTTGACGACGAATGCTCCTGCAGATGCGAAATCAACACGACGAGGCTATGTGGGTGGGGGTTGGGTTAATTCTTCCTAAACACGGATTGGTGGAGGGGGTGTTAGGGAGGCAGGCGGACGGTCACCTGGCAGCCGCGGTAGGGTGTGGAACAGCTGCTACGCGTTGCCGCTTATGAGTGGGGCGTGCCGGCAAGGAGGAGCCTGGAAGGGCGGTGAGGGGCGCTATTATTTAAATTGCATTGAGTGGCGGCGCCGCCCAACGCCGACTTTGTATTATCCTCACTTGAACTCAGCAAGTATTTGCACCACCTTTGGATGCTGAATAAACCGTTTCCTGCTTCAAAAACCCATTGACTGCAGCGTGGCTTATTTCCGACTAC